>NC_056527.1:19688866-19858866 GCF_019175285.1 Sceloporus undulatus
GCAACTGGATTTAGTCTCTTTATTCCAACTCTCCACTCTCATACAATAATCACACATGAACAATGAAACCTCAACCTACACGAGGGATCCATTCCCCTCCCCTGCGTAAGGCGCAATTCCGCCTATGCTGGAGCCCCATTATAATGAATGGGGCTTGTGCACGCAGCGGAACACATGCGCCAAAGGGAATATAACAGCGCAGCTTCCACGTAAATCGGAAGCCGTGTATGGCGTACTGCATTAGAGTGGGGGCACTGTAATTGAATAAAAGCTTCTCTAATAAAAAATTGAACATGAAGCGCTGTGTAAACTTACAGCACTTTATAAATAAAGGTTAATAATAATAATAAATATATAACCCAGAAAAATCTCCTTGACGACACGCCATGTGACATGTTTGTGATGGTTGGGATGATCCCAGGGCCACCCCAGCCACCCTGTGATTGGCTCTGACCCCCAGGGGATCCCATAAAACTTTCCCTTCTAAGTCCCCTAGGTCTCCATTCCCACTCCCTGCTGAGCTGATGAGAACTTCTTCAGAGCCTCTCTTCGCTGCACCACCCAGGGATGTAACAAACGATTTCCTCCCTCCTGCACCACAGACTGGGACTTGCTAGAGCGAATTATAGTTCTGCTTTCCTGAGATAACGTAAAGCAATCAGTACACTGAGGCTAGACACATGCACAGGGAAGCAGAGAGGGAAACCAGCGAGAGACAGCAGATACTTTTAAAGGAAAGATATTATCTTAAAGAAATAGAATAGAATAAGAAGACTTCATTCATTGCAAAGCCCCTTGCCTTGCAGGTACAGCCAAAGCCACAGTTAACAACGATGTTCATTTCAAGGGCAACTAGTTAGGTAACCTAACAAAAGCCTAAACGCACTAGCTCCAACACATTACTTCAGCCTACTCACACAGTGATGGGATTGCAGTCTTTGTTGCAGATTTGGAAATGCAGGGAGCTGAGGCCCGCCTTTGGGCAGAGCTCCACCTACATTCCCGAGCCTGCTCCTCACAGACCACAGTCGGATTCCCCAATAAACAGAGAACAAATAAAAGGCATATGGTTCCCCCCAAGAGAAGGAAGGAAGAGATAAAGGACCACATGGCCACCAAGGCCTTTTAAGGCTTTTCATGAATGTTTCTTGAATCTCGCGGTCCTACTCTCTGATTGGTCAGTTGGGTCTTACGTCAGCTATGATGTAGCGGCTCATTAGCATGTGATGTCAGCTCTTCATTAGCATGTACCTACCCCCAGATTAGCTTTGTGTTCAGGAGAAGTCTCAAATGACTGAGGACCCAGTCATTACAGTGTTCAATAAAAATTATTTGTGTTCTCACTGTATAGACTCCAGCTCTAATACTGTACAAAACAACATGCTAAGATTACTGCTTTTCACATATTTTTTGAAGATTATCGCAACCGCTCGCCACTCTCGCTTTTCATATCATATTATAGAGTTATGCTAAAACTGGAACTCTTTCTTGACTTCAGACTGGTTTTACCATTCAGGCTGGCCTTCTGAACAGTGAGAGTTTCTTCTCCAACTAAGCCTGGCTTGTATGACACCAGATTATTTCTTCAACTCTAGAGTGGTATTTAGCCCTGACGCTTGGTACTGGCATCCCTCTCTCCACAATTTAACCACCAGTCCTGATTTGCTTCCTGTTCTGACTGTAGTCAGAGTCTGAGGACATATTACTGCAGTCATGGTTGATCTGGCATTCATGTACTTTCCCCAGGGAATTATCAAATACATAGAGAGATCTGATAGCACCTTTGAGGACTAACTAAGAAAGAAAATTGGCAACAAAACATGAGCTTTCGTAAACCTACAGTCTGCTTCGTCAGATGCACATGGTGGAGTTAGCTCTAAAATCAAAGGTATAAACCCTGAGCTGAACATCATGTGGCATGTGTACCACTGTGCTGTCATGGACTCCTGGAACATGGTCAACCTTTTGCCAGACATGCGGGCAGAGGAAAGGAAGGTGGGGTGGGGGGATCTCCTCCTCCTCCCCTCCCTTCCCGCGCTGCCAGACAGCCGCGGGCAGGGAAGGAAAGGGGGCGGGGGTCCGCCTCCTCTCCCTTGTCGCATCTGCCAGACAAGCCGTGGGCAAGGGAATGAAGGGGCGGGGGTCCTCCTCCTGCTCCCTTCCCGTGGCTGCCAATAGCCACGGCAGGAAGGGGGCGGGGTCCTCCTGCCCCTTCCTCCCTTCCCGCGGCTGGCAGCCAGCTACGGGCAGGAGGAAGGGGGCGGGGGTCGGGGGGTCCTCCCTCCCCTCCCTTCCTGCGGCTGCCAGACAGCTGTGGAACAGGGAAGACTGGGGCGGTGGGAACAACGATGGAGGGAGGAGGGAGGAAGGAAGGAGCAGGAGGAGGAGGAGGGAAGAAGAGTAGCAGGGAAGGAGGAGGAGGAGGAGGAGGATTTCCATCCCATTTGTACAGGTCTGCTTTGTTTTAACAATGATGTGATGATGATATCAGTCAGTTCTGAGAATGCACTCATCTTTCTGAAGGTGAGACAGTGTGACTTTCCAAAGTGCATTTCTGTGTTTTTTCGGTGCTTTTAATGCTAAAAGGCGCTTTAACAATGATGGGTGAGGTGATGGTTGATATTGATATCAGCCAGTTCTGAGGCCCAAATGTCCTCCATTTGATCATGCCTAAGAAACATGCATATATTAACATTTTTAAAAAATCATCAAATTTTTTTCACATGTCCTCCCTTTTTAAAGTATGTCCTACATTTGAAAATGTCCTATGTTTATTAATTATTTATTTTTTGGATTCGGCCCCTCCTGTTGTCTGAGGGGACAGCAACCCGGCCCCGGCTCAAAAGGTTGCCTACCCCTGATTTACAGGGATGGACACTAGCATTCTTATGTATTGCTCGAAAAGCTATTGGAAGGGTACAATGGGAACATTGTAATGGGAATAAACCTTTCTATTCACCCTACAAACATATGCACCTGCCATATGCATTAAGCTTTGCCCCCCTCTCAACTGTGTCCCAAACTGCACTCTGTTTATTATGCAAGTCAGTGAAAACATGAGTGGACTTAGTCCTAAAACATTTGGTCCATGTCAATCTTTTCCCTTCATTTGCCCACACACTGGTCTCTGTGTTTAAGTGTGACACTAGAATGTGATATTAGTCTGTACCTTGCTTTAAACTGATATTTCTTACCACTCACACTCCCTGGGTTTGTTTAGCTACGCAAGAGCTTCAGCGTTTTACATTCCTTCAAATTTGATTTTAAATAAATTTTCAAGCAAGCTGTTTCTTTGTTTTGAGAGCTCATTTATTTCCTTTGCTACAAAGTAAGAAACGTTTTAAAAGTTTTAGGAAGTAAAGTAAAGCATGAGATAGATTATATTCTGAATCACGGGGATAATAAAATTAGATTTGCTTATTAAAGAAAGACAAAGAAATTTTCACAAGACAAATTTTACTGTGAGAAATCATAAGAAATCATGAATAGCATTAATGCTGGAAAAAATCAGGAGTGCATCACATGAATCAAGATCAGTTCCCAAGAGAATTTAGCATAATTTAATATATTCAATTTGTTTTTTGCCAGTTTCAAATGGACCAAAATAGAGCCCTATGTATTTTCACCTGCTCAGAGTAAGTGACCTAAATTCAGGACGCAATGGAATAGAGCATATAAATCCATCCCTAGGGCCATTCCCACTATGATTTAAAAACCATTTGCTGATCGGTTTATATGTGGTTTCGTACAATGGAAATGATTTCAGACCTGACTATTTTTGTTTTTAATCATGGGGAATCAAAGTGAAGTGTGAGGCAAATACAAAATAATTCTTTTTTTTTAAGATGGATCCATTAATAGTTCTTTTTTAAAGGAATGTTTTGCGTGTTCAACAAATGGGAGCAACATTAGCATCTCAGTCACATCCTTGGGGGAAGGGACTATGGAAGGGGTTGGCAGAAGGGGTAGCCCTTCTCCCCCCCCCCTCCAAGTTTTGGTAAAAATCCACCCATAGTGCCAACGGGAGAGAAGGAAGATGCTGCTGCCACCCAGTGCTTGGATTTCCAACACTGGCTAGATTCCTCCTTCCTCCTCAATCCATCATCAACCTCCATCCACCACCCAAATCACCAGGCCTCCCTTACCTCACAGAAAACACAGCACAGCTCCCAGCTCCCAGAGCCCTTGCAAGTCCATGCCAAGCAAAGGAGAGAGAACCTACAGTGCTAAGAGTAGGGCTGCGCAGCCCACCCTAGTCCCAGCCAAAGGACTGATGCTGGCTCTCTCTCCTATAGAGATGCAAATGCCTGCTTCTCTGCCCACGCTCAGAATGGAGGACATTTTGGAATCCCCCCTGGTTTGAAATGGAGGACCTGCCCTGTGGACAGGGAGAAAGGCGGAGGGCTCCTGAGATGTAAGTAATTAGGACCTTATCGCACTACGACACTCTTACAACAGGGTTAGGTCGCTTTATCTGTTCTGATTGCCTCCTGTTGCATTTTGGGTTTTGTAGTTTCGTGGAGTAAGAGCTCTCTGGCTGGAATATTCTAAAATCCAAAGCAGTTAAAGTGACCTGCCCATTTTAGAGTTTTTTAAAAAAAATGTCAATCATATAAGTGCATCATCCCTGGGCTGCATCCACCGGGGCTCCGATAAGGTCCTATGAATTCCCTGGGCTGCTCTGGGGCTGTGCTTTGAGGGTAACTTTTGGGGGGAAGTGGGCTTAAACAGTGATTCCCTTTTCACCCCCTTTTTGAGATCACAGGCAGAATGACCAAGAACGTCCTATTTTTCCAGGATCGCCCTCCATTTCAACCTTTTGCCCTACAGAATGAATTCCATAATGGTACCTCCAGTTGGAGCCTAACAAAAATTATTGGCGGTCTGTCCTATTTGTTTCACCTGGAATGTCCTATTTTGATTGTCTTGGTCTGTTCTTTCTCTCAGTCATCAGGGCTGAGGGTGGGAACAACAACACTTTTTGAAAACACTGGTCTGCAGGAGACTTGGGAGCTCCCGGAGCCCTGGGATGCACCCAGGGATGGCATACGAGTTGCGCCATATATTGACAGTTTTAATGTCAAAATGTATTTACCATTTTCTCCTGCTCCCACCACTTGGGGTTAACAAAAGTAAGATCATTATAGCTGTGTCTAAAGCAGTAGGCAGACTTACATAACATACTTTATGTATGTGGATACTTCTATTTAAACTTGAATGTTTGGCATTTACCTACTTGTCTTTAAGGCACTTTCAACAAGTTTTTTGCTCTTTGCAGATCCTCAGATTTACTTCTAGATTTGCTGCCAACATGTTCCCATTGAGTAAGAGTTATTAACATTTGCAATTTATCCGAACAGCACTGCGCAGGCGCAGTAAAACCCATTTGTATGATTCGCAGAGACCACGAAGAAGAATCATTAATATCCAAATACTTGACAAAAATAAAGTGTCAAGGCAGCCCAAGAAGGAAAAGGAAACCAACCACAAGATTTACACTTTGAGACTCTGTTCGGAAAATTTACTTGCACAAAAATACACATGGTTTTCCTATTCAGAAAATACATTTCAGGGCAGAAAACCTGTATTTTGTACAAAATATACTGACTCCTCTGCAAAAGTATTGGCATTTTGTGCAGAAAAGATATGGTTTTTCTAGTGAACCAATTGTACAAAATGGATTCCTCTGCAGAAAAACTGCATGGGGCCAGAGCAGATAGCCCAGGAAAGCACTGGGCTAGCCTGTGTTTTGCTGGTTCCAGTGCTCGCCCAGATTGGTCCCTGGGTCAGTGCAAGGACGAACAAGTGTTCACACACCCATCCCCACACCACCCCAGGATCTAGTGCTCCTTACCTTGCTGGCTGTCAGTTTGACCGAGAAGCCCTCTAGTTGCCACATTTGATGGGAAAACAGGATGCCTGGCTGCAGCCACATGGTCAGGCACCCCATTTCAACATTAGGTGTGACAACTGAGGGACTTCTCAGTAGGACTGATGGCTGGCAAGGTAAGTAGCATGGTGGGGGGGGGGGGGCATCTGAACAGCCCGGTTTTGTCATGAAGTTTCTTAGAAACTATATAAAACAGGGTTTAATTACACTGGGGTAAAGGCTTCACAAGTGAAGCTGACTCAGTAAAGTCTCACATTATGAATAATGCTCAAAAATTGTGCAGAAACCTATTTATTCATACAGTGTAAAGGGGGAAATGCTGAAATTCTTCATTCTTACATGTGAGAATAAAATATGTGAAGATTTATATCCCTATATGTGTACTCAAATGTCCGTAATTGTGAACCTATTTTCTCACAAAATCTAAATTTCTAAACATATTTTATCCCAAAATATAATCTTTGAAATGCATTTTGGATTTATTTATATAGGACTGATCTAAGAATGCTGCCAAGTTATGTACCTGTTCTTTGAAGGGATGTGCAGTCCCCTCTAGGACAAGCAGCTTACCCAATTGTTGTTTACTATCTTCAATTTGATTTCGACTCATGTTAACCCTACAGATGAAACATCTCCAACCACCTCTGTCCTCCACTGCTCTGCTCAGATCCTACAAGTTCATATCCATGACCTCCCTGACTGAGTCTATCCATCTAATGTGCAGTCTTCCTCTCTTTCTACTTCCCTCCACCTTTCCTAGCAAGATATGGCTGAAGTACGGCAGTCTCAGTTTTATCATCTTCCAGGGAGATTTCTGGCTTGATCTGTTTGAGGACCCATTTGTTTGTCTTTTTGGCTCTCCACAGTATCCTCAGCATTCTTCTCCAGCACCATATTTCAAATGAGTTGACTCTCTTCCTATCTGCTTTCTTCATTGTCCAGAATAATAGGGAATGTCACATCCGTACATGGTGACAAGGAATAGAGTGCCTTGGACAATTCTAATTGTAGTGCTCAGTTGTATATCTTCACTCCTTAGGATCTTTTTAGCTCTTTCATGGCTACCCTTTCCATTCCTAGATTTCTTCTGATTTCCTGACTGCAATCTCCATTTTGATCAATGTTTGATCCAAGGTATGTGAACTCTTTTACTGTTTACTATTTCAATTTCTTCCTTGTCTGGGTTAAATGTAGGTAGATCTTCCATGGTCATTATTTTTGTTTTCTTTATGTTCAGCATTAAGCCTACCTTTGCATTTTCCTTTTTGATCTTCTTTCATAATTGTTCCAAGTCTGTGATATCTCCTGCTAGTAATGTGGTGTCATCTGCATAGCTTACGTTGTTAATATTCCTACCTCCTATTTGTACTTCTTTTTTTTAGTCCAAACCTGCTCTTTGTATGATATTTTCTGCACACAGGTTGAACAGGTAGGGTGATAGAATGCAGCCTTGCCTGACCTCTTTGCTATGTGGGAACCACTGTGTTTTTCCATATTCTGTTCTGACAGCAGCCTCCTGTTCTGAGTACAGATTCCTCATCAGAACTATCAGATGTAGTTACTAAGTTACCCAGTTACTAAGACAATAATATAATGTATTTCTGTTGGGTTTTTTTTTTAAAAAAGAAGTTAAACAGAGTAACACTATAAAAAAGGTATTGCTCTCATACTTTGTAGGTCTCTCTCTCTCTCTGTCCCTCAACCAATAACCTTAAAACAATCAAACTTTCACAAACAGAATTAAAAGTTAATGTTGTTGAGGCACCTTGCTAGTTCACTATGCTTTACAGTATGGCTGCCCTTGTTGGAGCAAGACTGGCTTAAGCCAAGTTTAGTTCTTCTTCCAGCACCATCTCCTTTGTTTATTGTGCATTGTATGAGTGCTAGGGTGTTATAGGTCATAACTGGTAGTGATCTAGGTCCATATTCCAGAACTTCCAACATGTTTATGCGTCGATGTGAGATGTATCACAAGAATCATGTTTGTGTGTGTGTGTCACTCACACATTAATAAATGAAAACTTAACACAATGGTCTCTGAAGATAACCAATTATCACTTACAATCTTTCCACTTATTATCTTTCCACTTACCAACTTTTTGTAATTCATCTGGTGTTATCAGCTCATTCAGTAACTGAAGTTTCTGTCTATCTGACAATTCTTCTGTCTCAGTGGCAAATGCAAACAACAGAATCATGGGGAAATACAATTAATTATAGGTTTCTGGTAATGGACAATTAATAAAACTAAACTATTTTTGAAATTAGGCAACTCCAGTCGTAACACTGTCACATATCTGCTGCTACACTTGCAACATGCATGAAGTAAACAAAACACAGCTGACTGTTCCATTACACTAAAAATGGAAGGAAACCTTGTGACCAATACAAGATTTTACACCTTTCTGAGACAATTACAGAATGTTTCCTTTTAAATCCAGGCACTTAATACAACCGCTAGGCCCAACCAGAGTAGACCCACTGAATCGATTACTGAATGATAAATCAACACTTATGTAAGTCCAGTTATTCAATTGATCTATTATAGTTAGGTCTAGCAATTTGATTTAGCCCATACAGCCAATCTAAATGTTATAGTAAACAGGTTTTCTTCAACTCTTAAGTACTTTGTCCATGCACCCACCAGAGTTGGAAGTACCCTAAACCCTGTTTGCTTCACACTGATGCAGCTTGCTCCAAACAGAATGTTCATGTGTAAAACAAATAGTTTCTGTTCACCATGCAACTTTTTAAGCCATGGGTAGAACAAATAGATTAAGTTCACAATGCAACTTTTTCTTTTTAACTTTAACAGCTTTTTCTGCCCAAAGATTCTAGAAGTTTCCAAGCATTGCTGCCCAGGCGCAGATTAACCCATTTGTGTGATTCACAGAGACCATGAAGAAGAAATATATGTCAATTGAATACTCCACCAGTTTAGCTGCTGCACCAAGAAAATGGTTAAAATTGAGGAAAGTATAAAAGAGTGCAGGAAGAACACACTTGTCCTGTACTCTTTCAGATGCAACCATACATCCCACTGAAAATGGAACATTACACAAGCACCAGGCAAACTGTTCCACCCATTCAGTTCAATAACAGTGGAAAATAAATTTTAAAATGGCTGCCTCACAATGACACCCACGCTACCATTAAAGAATACAAGATATGGTGCAAATCCACATTTGATCACAGCATATCACTAGTTCATAAACCACAAACAACTCAGATGACAGGATTTGAAGAAAGGCATATATCTCTCACCTAATTTTAAAGGTAAAAATCAAAGAACTCTGATGATGAAAACTACAGGGAACATCCTTCACAGACAGTCTGGCATTAAACATTCAGAGAACACTGCTCTCCTTAAACATAAACTTAATTTTGGGACTTCAGACACAAATACTCAACAGCAAATCCAACTTCACTGCATCAACTGAGGGTGTCAGGACACAGCATCCTGTGCAAATAAGTGGGTGAAGGGTACAACTGTGCAGATTATAACCCCACTGTTCCATGTACTGAATGTAACAAATTCCTTGTTTTCTTATTCCAACTGTTTTTGATGTAACATAACGGGGATGAAAATGTGTGGGTGGACACCAAGAATGCCCCTTTCACATGAGCTATACTCTTGTAGAGATCAACCCAAGCACTCATTGTGAGTTCATATTCTAGGAAGCTCTGATTGGTACTCACCCATTCCTTTGCCAGGCTCTAGTAGAAGTTTAGCTAAAGTTTCTGCTTCAGGCATTCCTTTCATCTCTGTCAAATGATCTGCAAGCTGAACCATGTTCTTACTGATCAAGTCCCTGACTGCATCCTCTGTAAAGAAGGATGAAGAAAAAGTATTTTTCTGCTCTGTTTCCTTAGAAAACATTGACTGTAATTGTGTGTCTAGAGAAAAGAAGGTTATTAAGGTTACTATTAGAGGTGTTACTCATGCATTTGCAAACATGATCTATTTTATATATTTCTTTCAACAATGTGGACATTTCCTCTGTATAGCTAATACAATTATATTTTGCGCTGAAAACATATTGTCACATATGGTGACTTATTTCCAGTGAGACTGTCATTCTTTTGTGGCCTTATTACGTTACTACTCCTACAGTATTTCAGTGTTTAAAAATAGTTGGGGGAGAGGTTCTCTTCCCTGTGGTGTTATACATTAAGAACATCACCAGGCTGCATTTTATATCTGTAGGAGCCCAGGTGGAATGAAAAGTCACTCTCAATACAGCATGAAATAATAAAGCATAGTGTAAACACTAAGGCTGGGAACCCTGGTAGTGCAGTGGTTAAATGCTGGTACTGAAGCCATAAGGCTGTGAGTTTGATCCCAGGCAGGGCTCCAGGGGATCATCCTTCCATCCTTTCATAGGTCAGTAAAATGAGTACCCAGCTTGTTGAGGGCAATTAGCTCACAGATTGCAAATTGCTTAGAGAGTGCTGAGTTCACTGATAAGCAGTATAGAAATGTAAATGCTATTGCTATTACTAAGGCTGCAGTCTTTTGCACTTTGGACAATGTGTGAGAGGATATTTTTCTGCTTTCCTTCCACTGCATTTGTGGCATGGTGACAGGCAGGTCAGGGTGTGCCCCACTAGCCAGACCCTCAGAGGTGCAACAGTCACAACCCAGGGCTCCAAGACATACCAGCAAGCGCCCTTACCTGCAGAGCCTGGGGAGGAAGATGGGGGAGAAGAGAAGCCAGAAAACGTCAGAGCTAGACCAAGTTGCTAACAGCAGTGGAGATGGAGGAGTCTGGAGAGTTGAAGGGGGGAAAACACCAATGGAATGTGTGAAGAGTGGGAGATAGACTGAGGGAAAGGAGGTGGAGACAGACTGAGGGAAAGGAGAATAAAAAGAGGAGAGGGGGAAGAAACGTCAAGAGTCCAAAGGAGAGCAGTGGAGGCTAACATAGAGGCAGAGTTCAAGAGATGGGCCACAACTGAAGTGGCTACAGATCAGAGAAAGGCAGACAGGTGTCAGAGAGAGAGAGCCAGGATGGGACGTGATAGGAGGTGGCTGGGAGAGAAAGGACGACACTGGAGGACAGAGAGACCACGGGACCTGATGGGCTGAGAGAAAGGAGGAAGGAGGGGGAGACCTGGAAGGCTGACCTGCTGCAGGGGTCCTAGGTTCCATAGAACTTGATCCCAGTTCCCTTCCCAACAGGGCGCCGGACTGAGCAAAAAATGTGAGTGAGAAGTAATGGAGAAACCCCCCAAATATGCTTAGGAGGGATTAGGAGGGGGTCCAGCCTTGGGAAGATGGGCAGAAATCTTGTTATGTTTGGTAGGGGGTGATGTTAACCATTATACATGTATTTATTTCTGCACATTAATAAACTTTCTTTAATTGACAGTGAAGATGGTGAGTCCATGTTTGGATGGGCATGGAAACTCACAGGAGAAAGGGCCCTGCTCCTTCCCCAAAGGGGAGGTGCCAACAGCCTTCAATGAGAAAATATTCACTACACCAGGGCTTGAGCTGATATGGTTTGTTGCTGGCTCATTTCTGTTGTTTCAGCCAAACACCATATGTTCAACCCATACCATTTTGGTTGCCACCACTGACAATCTATAGTCACTGAGTTTTCCACAGCTATGCCCAATGGTTCATGTAGTCGCCCTTCCTTTTCCGTGAGAGATCCATTGAGGACTCCCTCCCAAAAATGGAGTTTCGCATATATTCAAGCCCCATTGGCTTGATCATAGATGCAAGTCTGCGGAAGCGCGCCCCATTGTTTCCCCCTCCATACATCCCTCATGCATAAGCAAGGGATGCAAGTTTCAAAACAGCGAGAATGGAGGGAGGACTGTAGATCTTAATCTTACAGCAGACTCCTTTCTGATGGCAGAACAGCTCTTAAATTGTTTCCAATTGTGTATTAGTCAATTTTAACCAATTTTTAGACTGCGGCTTACATAAATTCAATTTTTTAAAAAAAAAAACCTAGGACTTTTTGCACCAATGATGTTGCTGTTATACAAGAACAAGATGAGAGATGTTATTGTATTCCTTGACTAAATAGTCTTTTAAACTAATACATAAGAAATAAAAGATAATTACCTCTTAATTCTTGTGAATCTGTATGAATTATTGGAACTTCTTTTTCTAAAACTAAAGCCTATTAAGAATAAGAAAAATTAATAAACATTTAAAAAACCCAAAGTAGTCATCCTTTAATGTATACCTAAGAAGTGTTAATTTAACTAGAATAATGAATACTAATCAACATGCCACTGAAATGGCCTAGTGAACAAAGGCTTATGTAAAGTTTTAGAGAAGCTGAACAGTTCATGACTGGTTCAAAAACGCTCTCTGAGAAACAGAACCAGCTCCTACTGATCTCAGATTCTCAAGAATATGTGGATTACAGAACTGTACTTGGTTTTCTTTGGGAACCAGATATTCTTCAACACAATATTCTACTATTCTGAATTACCAAGCATCTGGGATGGTATTTTTCAATTATTAACTGGCATTACACCATGTCAGATTTTCACTGGAGAAATTGTTAGGGCACACTGCTTCCACCTGCTGGACTAATATATTTTACATAACATCAATTTGTAATGGAAACTATCAAAGACTCTACCAAAGTGCTGAATTTATACATAGTTTATAGAAACAAGTTACTCCAGCAGATGAACAGGAGTACTCCTTAACTGGAAAACACTACAATGAATAAATCAACAATTATGGTTGCTGGCCAGTTAGAATGTGCTATATTCTACATGAGTGTTTGCAAACAAAACAGATATTTTTAAACCCCACAACATTTCACTGCTTTCTCCTCTAATAGTTTCCTTGACTTGAATGTTGATAACACAAACCACCAATTCTACAAGATCTTTATGAATTACTAATCTTAAAGAAAACGGACTCATAAAAGGCCTTAAACATAAAATGCTCTTAGTATATTTCCACAGCAGTGACTTTAAACCTAATACAGTATTTTAATCTCCTATGTGTATAAACTGAATTTTAAAAATAAGACTTTCAATTTAATAATGACTCTAATTTGCTTATCAAAACATTCAGAAGTAACAACATCCCAAATAAAAGGTGTTCTTTAGCACTGTTATCCGAAAGTCCCCTAAGAGTAAATTCACACATGAGTACATCAATGTCTCATTGCTCATTTACCCCATACTCACTGATTCACAATTAATGTGTACACTTTCATTATTTAAAATGTCAAGTGATGCGAGTATCTTTCTCTATAGTTTGTAGTTTGTCATAAATGTTATTATCTGTTTCACTCAGCATCTGATAAACATTTATATGGAAACACATCTGGAAATGTTAACTGCTGCTTTCAGCACTATAATTAAATACTATCCATATAGTTTAATATTAGCCATAAATATTAACTGTCACGGTTAATCATGTATAACTTTGTTTTTATCAACATAATGATATCACTGTCTAGAGACAATTGTATCAAGTTATTTCAGGAGATAATGATACAAACTGAATCTCCCTTCTCCAAAATGCTTGGGACCAGAAATGTTCTGGATTTTGGAATACCTGTGCTGGCATATACATACATAATGAGTTAACTTGGAGATGAGACCACGTTGAAAGACAAAATTCATTTATGTTTCATATAAATCTTACACACATAGCATGTATGTACATTTATTCAATATTTTAAAATAATTTTGTGCATGAAACAAAGTTTATATATAATGTAGTATCAGAAAGCAAAGAAGTTACTATCTCAGCCACCCATGATATTAAATATTTCAGAATTCAGAATTCTGGATATGGGAGATTCAACCTGTACTACACCCTGTTCTCTTTGACATAAAAACAAATTTACAGAGCTTTATAAATAAAGTTTAATGATAATAATAATAATAATAATAATAATAATGACAGGCATCCTCTCTTTTGGTACAGTCACAGTTCTTCATACCTCTTCTGATGTGACAGCAGCTGGTAGTGTCCCTTCTATGATCATGGTGGGCACAGGTGCTGGTACCACTGTAAGTGAAGGATGCATTTCAGATTCTCCCATAGTTTCTTCAAGTCCAACTGATGCATCCATTTCAAATTCTGAAAGGAGTGGTGAAGCTTTCTCTTCACTGACAGGTAACTTATCTTCCCCTTCTTTGATACTGACTTCAGGAGTAGGCATAATTTCAGTTTTCTGCCTTTCTGAGTCTGGTGAAAGCATTTCTTCAGGAGACTTATCTAAAGCTAATGTTTCTTCCCGAATATCTGTGGACTCAGGCAACTGTTGCTTTTCTTGGACAGGAGGTAATGGTTTTAAATGTGAACGTTCTGGTGCTTCTTTCCCTGCACTTTAAGAAATAGCAATATTAACTAAGAAGGGTTATAAGCAACTATGATATGCTTGCCACATCAACTGAATCATACATATATGGATGCCTGCACCACCAGCACCACCACATAAAAGCCAATAAGGGAAAAGATTAGATTGGCATACCTGAGGGGCTCAAATCCAGTCACATACTGTACTCATGTATAAGTCTAGAAATTTTAATTTTTAAAAAATGATCTAAAAAAACTGGGTTGACTTATCCATGGGGCAATGTAAGTACTGTACTTTTAACTCTTATCAAAATTAGAACCATCCCCTTCTTTTGAGTAACTAAAGGTGAGAGTTTAGTCCTTCCTGGGGACATCTAAAAGAAGCAACGACCCACCCTACACTCCTCACCGCAGCACCGCTTGTAGCCTCTTTGAATGCCTGGATAGAAATATGGCAGCAATGGCAGCTCTTTGGTGCTTCACTTCAAATAAATGTCAAAAGGAATTGGGGGTTGAGGCATTTAAATAAAATATTTGTGTATGTTTGTCATATTATCTGGGTTGAAATCAAAGTTGCCACATTAAAGGCTATAATCCCTGCTAATGTAGTAACCATTTCATTTGTTTTGCCTTTACATCCTTTCTGACATGTACACATTCTCCTAGCCCAAAATGCTCCTGGTCACCTTCTCCAGATGTCACACAGCCACCATTTATTGTAGTTCCCTCCTCATCAATCAAGCCCTTAGTTTGAGAACAATCAGTTATACCTGCCAGCATTTTAAAAGTTATTTTGCATCCTTTTCCTTTGTTTCATCCTTTACATACTTTGTTAGATGCCCTTAAGTTTTGCCCTCGACATATCCATGGATCATATCAAAACCCATAATTCTGCATCTAAAACATACCCTTGATTTATACATGAGTAGACTTTTACTCGCGTATATACTGTAGAATAGAGAAATTATGGCAGGATACACACCGCCATATAGTACGCATTGTATACGTACTAGGATTAGGAAGGGGCGGTGCTTCCGCACCCCCCTAACCCTAGTACGTATACAATACGTACAAGATGGCGCCGGCCCTTCTACATGGCCGGCGCCATCTTTACGTACTGGACGCATAGCGTCCAGACGTGTCGCGGCGCTAATGACATAGCGAATGCGCCCTTGGCGCTTCGCTACGTCATCCGTGCGCCGCAGAAAGAAGCTCTGAAATGGAGCTTCTTTTTTGCTCCGCGCGGGAGCCGCGCGGTTTGGATGCTGCGGCTCCCTCGCGGAGCAAATGGCGCCGGCGGTGGAACGCCGCAAAGCGGCGGTTTGTATCCCGCCTATGAATAGTTCGAATCCAAAGCCAGTTCCAACCCACATCATCTCATTTTCAAAATACCCCATTTCAAAATGTTAAACTATCACTAGCAGGAACACTCCTAGTGGCAGTTTTCTGTTCAACAAGTTCTTTGCAAGGACCCCAACCTCTGTCAGATTGTAATCCAGTCATCAAGATTAAGGGGTTAGAATTGCTCTTTAAAGCCAAGATTCTTAATTTTTTCAACAGTATTGAATCTGGATTTCTCCTATACTTGATTTTGTGCACCAAAAAGGAAGTATGCATGCTCTTTTTAAATCATTTAATGAGTGTTCCAGTTTACAATCACAGCAGTTGTTCAGTTAGTATTTTTGTCAAAAAATATCTTTAAATGCCTTTTAAAAAATTAGAGAAAAATCCTTCACAATGGTAGAATCATACAGTTGGAAGAGACCACAAGGGCTGTCCATGCAGGAACTCACCATCAAAGCAACCCCGACAGATAGCTATTCAGCCTCTGGTCTTATTTTTAACTAAGAGCTTTATCACACAAACCCCATTCTCACAGCTGTAACATTAGTAAAAAAAAATGGGAACATATTGCTTTCAGAGCAACCATCACTGCACCTCTTTTCAATTGCACAACTGGGACTGCTGCCTTCATCTGCCCCCATCATGCTCTTTTCTTAACTCTCTCTTAACCCTGCCTTTCTGCCTTATGCCCTATCCAGCATGCCTTTCAGTTGTTGTTTTTTTTAATCCCCACTTTTTCACATAATTCTGGAACTCTGCTACCATTACTATGAATTTGTTTTAAAAAATAGAGGGGGGGGCAGGGAATCAGGTTGCTTCGCAATAGTGATGGGGAGGAGGACATGGGAAGAAGAGGACACTGGCATTACATGACTACCAATTGATAACTACCAATACCTGGGCAGCTTACACAATTGCAAGGTGATGGATGGGTTTTCCCAGGCTGACCATATATAGCATTTGGAATTGGACAGTACTGTTTTTTCCACACTTCCAGACCATCCTATGATTTTAATATAAATGTCAATTTTGTCCCATTACATTGCAAAAATGGTTTGAAGATCCCTGTTTGAAACTGTGGTTGTGGTTGTAAAAAAAAATTGTGTCATAGAGTGTAGGACATTTTATAAGGTGTGCAAAGACTGAAATTTGCTGCATAAGATTACTTCATTAGTAATTGGCCTGGTCAGCATTCTCTGAAGATGCCAGCCACAGATGCTGGCGAAGCGTCAGGAATAAACTCTTCTAGAACATGGCCACATAGCCCGAAAAACCCACAAAAAATATTGCCAAAGCTACTTGTTTCCTGGGGTAATCACATTTTAAAAGCCGTGTGTAATAATCTTCTAAATGTCAAAAATACTATTGACTATCTCAATGTCTATGCCTCTTAGATAATTGCCACTACCATGATTTAATTCCTACATTTATTTCCAGTTTTTTGTAATAACTGACAGTATTTTGGGAGTGTGAATTAAGCCAACAAATCACTTGCCCTCTTTTAGACTATTTCTACAAGTTATTCAGTTTAATAGGATGTTTTACAAAGAGAATACATAGTCTTCTAAATGCATTATATTCTGCTCCAAACCTCAAATGCATTTATTTTCATCTAGATTCAGTGGAATTGGAAATAGAATTGTTGTGTAAGGACATTATAGAACACTGGATACCATTATCATTTGACATAATCTAATCTACAGTCTGTATCCACTGTATCCACAGGTTTTTCAGCTTGAAAATATTTTTTAGAAATATAAATTCCAAAAAGCAAACCTTGATTTTGCCATTTTATATAAGTGACACCATTTTACTATGCCATTGTATTTAATAAGACTTGAGCATCCATAGATTTTGGTATCCGTAGGGGATCCTGGAACCAAATGCCAGCAGACACCAAGGGCCCACTGTAGTGGCTAACAACTACTGGGTATTCTGTCATAAAATCTATTCACTAATCATACTGTAAAAGAAATTCTTCAGGTATTAGCTCACTAATATCCACATATCAGCTCTGTGGTCATTTTCATTGTTTCTCTCTCAGAAGATGCACAAGCCTTTTGAACGTGTTGTTTTGGTATTCTCACCCTAATATTTGTGTATGTTTGTTGAATGGGACTTGAGCATCCACATACTTTAATATTCATGGGGGTCCTTTGGTCCTAGAACCAAACTCCACTGATACCAAAGGCCCTCTGTATTTGCATACATAACTTTATTACACTCTCCAGTTTCCAAGATCCCATTTTGTCCCTACTGAGAAACTGAAAAATACATTTATTCATAAGTAAATACAATTTTGCGAATCACACAAAAGTAGAAAGGCATAGACAAAGTACATTAAACAACACAAACACTTTGTATCTTGCCCGGAAGCTAATAGTCTCTTTCGTTACTATTACCTAATTTTACTTCAAAAAATATGGGCTTCATTTGTATCTACCTTCCTTTCATAACCAAAGTTGTTACAGTTAATCATAGCAAAGCAAAAAGAATAAGAAAAAGACTGTGTAAATCTTTAAGGCGAAACCCAAGGGGAGACGAAAAACATGGAAACTCCCTAAGACATGTAGTTGGCAGTAAAACCAAAACCAAAATCCTTTCCCATTCCTAACAGATGAAGTAAAGTACAAGCCAAAGGAAGGTTGTTGGTTTTTTACTGTTGGCCTAGCCTGTCTGAGTGTAAACTACATGGAGCAAGTCTTCTAAAGACCTGTTGGAATTCTCATCTCTTGTTTCTCAGTCCTATGTTTCACAGTATTTTCTGTCTCTAAAATCACATGATGGCTGGGATTTTTTACTGTTTCATACTAGGCCTGGGACCGGAGAGTGGTGCTCACTGCCTTCAGGGTTGCCACAGCCACTCCACTTCCACAGGATTGAAGTTTGGGGATGGGATTTGTTATGTTAATATCAAAATGCTGTAATTCACAATATGTCCTGGTTTAAACAATATGAAAAAGAAGTAATGTTTTTATGACCTTTTTTTTTAGTGTTGCTCTCTAATCACAGCATTTTGACTGCAAAATTACTTAAACTGTAGGCTTGGGAAAGCATCAAGTATATGTTTTCTGAGTAGACAGAATATTTGTTGTTGTGTGCCTTCAAATCGTTTCCAGCTTATGGCAATCCTATGGCGAATCTGTCATGGAGTTTTCTTGAAAATATTTGTTCTGAGGTTTGTCTTTGTCTTCCTTTGAGACTGAGAGAGTGAGTTTCCTTGGCTGAGTGGGGATTTGAACCCCAGTGCCCTAGTCACTCAAACCTCTATACCACACACTGGATCTAGACAGAATATACAATGATGTAATATATCACAACTATTGAATTCTGAATCCAGTTTACCAGCATTACTGCTTTCATAATTGTTAATGTCACTGTAATAATTAGACTGATAAATTAACAGTGCATCTAACATGCTTACATATTTTGTCACATTTTGGGACAGCTCACTACACCCATGGATTTCAGTATATCTCACCACGCATGCAGAAAACCTCGACTTCCAGAACCACAGCACTTCATGAATGAGTACTTTGATCAACTGCAGAATAGAGTGTGTTAAAAGAGGAACAAACCAGTATGTTGTTGCATGACTGACCTACTTGTTGTGGGATATGAGCTACCGCCACATAGTACACCCACTTAGAAGCAGGCCAAGAGGAATGCAGCCTGCATTGTTCTGGGTCTCAGAAGTTTATGGACCCATTTGGCATGGGAGATGGTCTTTTCTGAGTGCTTGAATAATGGCACTATTACTTCTGTACAATTTGTTCTAACCCAGGTATATAATATATTCTCTCACACTCACACACACTACAGTGGATATTATTTACATGGATATGTCAGGCCTGTATGTTTTAGTCCTAAACAAAGCACCATTTTCCACATTACTGTATATAGAGGGCACTCTCCTGGAGAGTGGGTTGTCACAAAGTTGACTATATGGGACACAGCTCTACTTCCGTATTTGTATATATGCTTTTGATTTTATTGGCAATTATTAGCACCAGCTTGACAATGACTTCCACTGAAAAGAGTATTTGGTTAGTTGATTGTATGTGATCATATAGAGGACAGTTGTCTGGAGCAGTTGGTATATAATTTGGGGACGACCAAGACATACTGCATGATACACACCCAGGTTTACAGAATCGTAGAATCAGAGTTGAAAGAGACCTCCAGAGCCATCAAATCCAATCCCTGCCAATCAGGAATACACAATCAAAGCACTCCCGACTCAAGGCCATCCAACTCCATTTAAATCTCCAAAGGAGGAGACTCCACCATTATATGAGGCAGCATAGTCCACTGTTGAATAGCTGATGTTGAGATGGAATCTCTTTTCCTGTAGTTTGAATCTGTCACTCTGTGTCCTATTCTCTGGAGCAGAAGAAAACAAACATGCTCCAGTTTGTCAACATCCTTTTTTAATTGTGGTGCCCAGAACTGGACACAGTATTCCAAGTGAGGCCTTACCAAAGCAGAACAGAGTGGTACTATTACTTCCTTTGATCTAGGCACCATACTTCTATTTATGCAGCCTAGAATCTAGTCACTTCACTCCAAGATGAAAAGGAGCCATTGGTGAGCACCCTTTGGGTTCAGTTGGTCAACGAGGTCACTGCTTTCTTTTTGGACTGGTTGCTTGTAAATATCTTATAACGAAACAAAACATCCAACCAAAAACAAATTCTATGCCATTGCATAAGGGACACTCTCTCAGAGCAATTACATTTATTACACGGTATTCGTAACTTGCTTCCCAGCAGTTATCCCAAGCATTGAAGAACCTGCTGGGACTGGCCTCAGAGAGATCAGAAATAAATCCTTTGTTGTTTGTTGTGAAAAATTTGCCAGGCACTTATAGAGTCTCCAGTGTACTATCTGCCCACGTTTTGGGGATCATTTTCAGTTGCTGCAGCCTGATGATGTGTACAACATTATTGAATCAATAGGTTCCACCAGATATAACCTTGACATTTGCTCTGCTTGGTTGATTGTATCTTGTAGGGTGGAATTGATCGAGTGGATTCAAGAGGCACTAAATGCCTCAGTCTATTAGAAGAAGGTGTCTGTCACCCTGAGAGAAATGTAGTGTGGCCTCTGTTGAAAAGGACCTCCCTTGATTTAGAGGTATATGAGAATTACAACCCTATTGCTAATATACACTGTTCAGGTAAGGCACCTGTAGTGGCTGGGCAAATTGAGAAGTTCTTGGAGGTAGCAGATTATCTGGACTCATTTCCACCTAGCATCAAAACAGCTTTAGTTGCTCTGACAATCCATTACAGAGGAAATACAGCAGGAGTGCTATCATGTTAATCTTCCTGGATATCTCAAGGAAGTGAACTGGTTGTCTCAGATGAGACGAAAAGGTTATAGGAGGGTTGTAGATCACCACAACTGCCCTAGCCCCTTTAGCTGCAGAGAGGTTTGAACTAGGACTGCCAGCTAACTGTTTGCCCAGCAATACAGTAACATTTCAGGTACTGTTCCTAAAGAGAAGCAGGCAGGGAGAGGTAAAAACCTCAGAAGCAGCAGCATAAAGGAGGCAGCCAGGGTCTAAGAGAAGTTGCAGGGGACTCAGTCCCCAGAAGGAGGCTTCTTTCCCTGCAAACCAAATCACAGACAATGGAGTCCTTCTGGGAACTGGGTTTGGAGGCCTGAGAAGCCAGCACCAAGGTCAAAGCCAGAAGCAGCACATCAGCACTTCTATCTATACATAAACTGAGACCAATGAAAGGGTGATCAGACACTCAAAGGAGAATTTGACAGAGGAAAGGCAAGATAGTTAAAATCTGGCTAAGCAGGTTACATTACACCCTTGAACCACCTTATCATTACTCTATGTTTTAGCCCCACAAACCCTTAACTCTGGTAGAGACATGAATGGCTGTGGTCCTTCCCCTGAGGTATGACTTCAGCTGTCTATCAGAACACTATATTTTAATGACGTATTATACAGTCATGTTATATTGCTGTGTAATATGTTTATAGGGAAAATAATTGATAAAGTTGCTCAAAGTTCCAAGAGAATGTTTAAGTCTCCCCTAAAATGATAGAGATAATTAGATTTGGCTGGCACACAACTGAACTATGTTAATCAGATTATAAGGAGAAGTGCATCCAAGTGAGGAGATTCTCATGATTATCTTCACTAAAGGAAGACTAGTTGTGGAAGATACATGGAAAAGCCTACTCTTTAATAGTCCAAAGCTATTAATAGTCTCCTTAAGGACAAGTGCTATTTCTGTGCAATGCTAAAAGATTTTAGATTTCAGTATATGGGTACATAGGAGTTTATTGCATTGTCTTTGCTCCCACAATAGACATGGGGTGTAACTTTAAGAAAGAGAATCTTATAGTATTTCTCCATCGCTAGGGAGTATGCAGCCTGTTTGCAACCCGGGCTTCTGAAGCATTTTTTCAGAATCAGAAAATCCCATTCTTGAAAAAACGTGGCAGAAGCCTGGGTTGCAAATGGGCTGTATACTCCCCGGTGACAGGAAAATGTGATGAGATCCACCTTCTTAAAGTTACATTCCATGTCTTTAGCAGGAGCAAAGCCAATGAGATAAACTCCTTAGAAAGTCTTCCAAAGGGCCTTTAAACTAGCATATTATCTTTATGAACAATGTTTGTCTTCATTAGCATTTCAAAGGTTACATATCATTTTGTTATCTTGTATTGAACTACCTTGATGAATGGAGTCTGGGGAAAGTGGCCAATGCATACTCAAATATGAATGAATACACACAAAAAGACTAAAAACAAGTGGCTAATGTGAAAATACTCTTTCTTCATGCTGTATCAAGCATTTCGTTAGTGTTTGTCTTTAATACCTAATAAGACTGCAGGACATATTGGAGCTCAAACCATCTTATTTATTCAGCAGCAAGACCCGGCATCCTTGTTTTGGTTTTATTTCACTCCGCATGGAAGTTTGAGAGGCACTCTTCAAAGGTTTTCAGGAATTCTTTTAAGACCTAAAGAGCAACCCGGGATTAATTTAAATAGGATATTGTACCAGTGCTCTTAAGAGTTAATATTTCCTAATCTATAATGTTAAAGCTAACTGTAAAGTTGAATATGCACATAACATATCACAGACCAAATTTTAACTTGGCATGTGATAGTTATGGTACATTTGCTTCATAAATGACAAAATCAGACATGCATCTTCACTCACGGTAGGAACACATCTTTATTTAATATGAATAGTAAAAAACTCACTATAAATATAACAAAGAACATTTGAATCCATCTTTCATCACCTTATGTAGGATAGTTCAAACTCATGTCATTTTTTAACCTTTGTACATAGCAAAATGTGTACCATTTCCTATTTGATTTACTGAAACATCAAAGGGCAAAAGTCATAAAAATACTCACCCAAACTGCCAATGTAAGTGTCTCTCTTAGGCTAATGCTAGCTGCAGTTGCACTTTCTCCCAATGCCATTGCTTGAGTCCTGTCTCCCCACACCCCACCATCCCGTGCCTGCTATTTAAAGTTAAAAGAATCCAAGAAATATATTTAGCCAAACTTGGAATGTAATCTTTCAAAAGGAACACTGCAGCAAGACCTCATAACCTTCTTAAAAGAAATACCACTATAAGTGCCTTCTACATAGGTTCAGAGAAAATCTCTAAAACATAGAAACATCTAATCATTTGGTTCTTCCAATTTCCTCTAGGACAGTCCAAACAAGGAATCCTCAGAAAACCAGAAAAATGTGGATGGGGAAAAAAAACTCTCAAAAAAACACAATCTACAGATCAGTAAATCTTAACATTCCAGTTAATGAATGAAAAATGCTTCCTCTTTCTCTACCAAACATACAAGATACTACAGACTGGGCAAGAAGAAAGAAAATCTGATTAACCACATGCACAATTTTTCTACAACCCAAACCATCTCTCAAGGTTCAGGCAGACCAACTTCCTTCCCTGTCCACTTTTCTTTTTTATACCAATATATTCAAGACTGTACAGCCTGGCAACTAGGCAGTGTATGTCTTTCAGAGTATGCCCCCTCCCCCCCAAAAAAAAGTGTTTGAATAGACAATATCTCTCTATGTGCTGGATATGTAGTATTCCTTAAGTGTATGGAAATTATCAGCTTGTTTTGAGATAGGCCTGTTTTATTTTGGAATTGATAAATATGAGTTCACCCATGTTTGGTATTAAAGGGATGACAACTTAAACATGAAACAAAATGTTTCACTATACAGTTTCCAAGTCAGCCAGGCATGTCAATTCCAGGTTATTCTATTCTCCTTCCCACAGTCTTGCTTTTTATTCTTCAACAGACACTCAGCATTGTATGGCCACAGGGCTTGTTCAACCCTCGTTGAACTTGTTTCCCTCACCAAAGATATACTGTATTTTGTGAAAATGTGGCCCTGAGCTGCAATCCTGTTGGTATTTACTAGGTGAGCCTGCAAGAGAAGGAGCGATGTTCTTCCAAATGAGTATCAAATTAAAATAGAATCTTCAATAAAATTGGCTTTCATTTTAGTGGGTCTTGGAATATTTTTGGAAATTGTCAAAAATAGTTTGCACAAATTGCTTCTGTCCTAATTTTGAATGCTTTTTTCTGACTGAAAATGTGTGGTATTTCACATTTCAGGCCTTTCCCAAGTGCATCTGATCCTCCCAAGAAGCTCTGTAGAAAAAACAGAGACCTGCAGTGGCAAGTAGGATGGAAGAGAGTCCCTTGCCCAAATTAAATTCTGCTTACACAGTACTGAATATAGGTCAACTGCTGGTGCTGAAGAAGCAAGATGGCTGGCATCTGGCAAAGTCTCAGTATCAGAAAAAACCTACTCCATAAATCTGAAATATATCAAGCTTTCCTAGCCACATATGCTGGAAAACAATTCTTCTGAGAAACTGGCCAACAGATTGTTTCTTCATGCAAGCATTAAATAGATTAAAATGTTGCCTGTATTGAGATGATAGATGTTGAATGACTTTTGTTAGTTCATGGTTTTAATCATAACATATAATATCATAATATATATTGTTATATATCTGAATGTCCCTTAGGTAAACCTGCAGTTATATGTACCTTAGCAGCCAGTTATGTTGTTATTCAATTTCATGTTATTGTGGACCTTCAAGTCATTTCCAACTTATGGTGAGCCTAAGGTAAACCTATCATGGGATTTTCAAAGCAAGATTTGTTCAGAACAGGTTTGCCATTGCCTTCCCTTGAGGCTGAGAGTATGTGACTTGTTTTAAATATTTATGATTAGATTTTTGACTAGACAACAGACAATGAGGGGGAAAACAAAAGGTTGACATGACAAAAAATTTAAAATTGAAACTGAAAAAAAATAAAATAAAAACCAAAACACACTCTCAGCAAATGGATGCTGAAAGCAATAGACAAAATGGAGTAGTAAAGGCATAAGTCTTCATAGGCAGCTTCCTTTGGGGTTAAATCAACACAGACACATTGTTATATTTGGAACTGCATGGAGTCCCCAAATGAGAAAAGCAAAGTCAAAAACAGCTCAGCTGAAAGACACACCATGATGCTGGTAAACTAATATATGAAGAAGCAGACACAGTTTCACCACACCTAGGCCCAGAAGCAGATGAAAGGCCCTCCCTCTATCCCAACTGCCACTGCTGTAGCCTCAGGGGAAAGACGAACCAGCAGTATCTGCCAGACTTAATTTCCTCCCCCAACTGTCATTCCTTTTTCCTTGTATGTCATGTCTTATTTAGATTGTAAACCTGAGGGCAGGGAACTGTCAAATTAACATTTTATGAGATGTTCTGAGAGCCTTTGTGGATGAAGAGCAGGGTATTAATAAATCAATAAGTATTTTGCTATTGGCCTTAAAATAAATAGGATTAACAGTTGTGCTCAAGTACACCTAGAGTAGACCCGCTGAAGCAATGAAACGTACCTAACAAATATTGCATGTGTTAATTATTAGGCAAGACTAATAATCGGACTTAAGCCATTAGTTGACATTTTGTAACCACAACAGTATAATACTGAAATGCAATATAAGTGTAACAATATGTAGAGTAGCTCTCAATACAACTAAGGCCTCAAACAATGCAAGTAAGGCCTTAAAAAGAGCCACTGTTGGGCTGCATTGGGGGTGTGGCATTCAGATGACACATGCCCCGAACACAGCCGGAAACTGCTCCAGGTACTCTTCATCCTGGAAGAACCGACTCAAAAAGGAGCAGTAAAATACCACTCCTTTTTGGCACCCAGTTCAGGACCATGGCAACAACCCACATCAGAGCCAGGCGCATGCGGCCGCTGCAGTTCTGTGACAAATGGTGGCAGTGCGGCTGCAGTGCAGACCTTTTGCACCATCTGCTTTACCCCTAAAAAGCGGTAATGTTTGACTAATCTTTGGCTGCATCCACACTTCAGAAATAATCCAATTTCACATCACTTTAACTGCCATGGGTCAATTCTATGGAATTCTGGGAACTGCAGTTTTGTGAGACCTTTAGCCTTTTTTGTCAGAGACCTCTGATGCCACAACAAAGTTAAAGTTGGTGTCAAACTGGATTATTTCTGCAGTGTGGATGCAGCCTCAGTTAAGATATACATTAAGAAATCTAGATTAAATAAAAATGAGAAGTTGTACTTGCTGAGAAGGTTCATTCTGGGACGGCAGGGGAATTTACTATGAAACCATACCTCTTTAAAGTGTATATGGTATTATTGCTTTCAATAATGTGTTGTCCAGATATGGATGTAAATTGTGTCCTTTTTCTTCTGGGAAATGCTACCAAAGGTATCAGTCAGTATCTTTGTAAATATTCTTGAGCTGAGGTGAGGCTGAATGGTAAAGCTTTGAATTGGAGCAGTACTTTATGTGTAGAACCACTGTGGTCTTGAAGCATAGCTATTACATCTAACAAATTCATGTTGTTTAATTCTGTTGTTGAGGATTCTACACAGTCAGCCCTCATATACATGGATTTTTATACACGGGTTCAAGCATCCATGTCTTGAAAACATTCCAAAAAAAAGTATAAATTCAAATAGCAAACCTTGATTTTCCATTTTATATAAGAAATGCCGTTTTTCTCTGCCATTATATTTAATGAGACTTGAGCATCCGCTGATTTTGTTATCAATGCCTGATCCTGGAACCAATTCAAAAAGGCAGTTGGGACTGCTTGCCTCTGGCCATTCGAAATAATAGTAGTTAGACGCTTTGCTTGGAGAGCTCTCTGCTAGCACTCTGGTATTTTAAGATAAACTGTTGTTTTTGTTGTTATTTTGTCATCCTTTTTAGGTTTTTTAGCTTTAGGATCAGGATTGTCTTTAATGGAAGGGACAGAGCCTTGCTTCCGCCCAGCTTCCTTTCCCTTTTTTGTCTATATTTTTATTTCATCTGCCACTAATTCACTGGAAGTCAGGAATAATTTTTTATTATTATTATTATCGTGTCTCTCATTACCAGAGACATGCTGGGCAGCGGTCATCTGAGAAGTCTTCGTCTTATTTTTATACTTGTCAGATTGTCTCTACCTCAGTCGTTCCTTGCTCTGCCAGCTTAACTTTATTTTTTGGAGGACACCTCTATAATGTCCTTCAGTTTCTTTTCCATTTCATCTAGCATTTCCTTTGTTCTATAATCAAGTTGCCTTTTAATTGTTATACAGAGAAGGCTAAACACATCTGTTAGCCAGTCAGCAAAATTAAAACTAGTGGGGGAGGAGGCAGTCTAAATGGTAATAACTGAAAAATAACATGGCCCCCTGCCAGCATGGGGTTAGTGCATGGGATAAACCCAACAAAGAAGAAGAAGAAGAAGAAGAAGAAGAAGAAGAAGAAGAAGAAGAAGAAGAAGAAGAAGAAGTAGTATGATAACTCCCCCTGCCATCCCTAGAATTAATTTTTCACCTTCAATTTTCTATATATTTTAAATATCATTTTCTCTTCATCGTGGTCCTTGATGCCTCAGATCACTTTTGTCTAAATGGAAGAACACTTAATGTCCTATAGTTGCATGAATCCTGACCCACACTTACCAAGGAGTAGTAATTCCCGCGCAACCAACTTTGCCCTTTCCCCACCCTTTGTGCCTCATGAGTTTTTTTAATTTTTATTTACAACAAATAAAATATACATATATTTACATCATGAGCTCTATTATTTGTCCTGTCACCTTGTTATATTTCCAAGTTTCACTTCCTTTAGTTTACTAGCAGCAAATACTCTTGCTTCCTTTGTTATATTCTATATAGCCTTGTATTACTCCATAACCATTAAGCAATTATTCTCAGTAAATGCATATTATTGCATTAACTCTGTAATTTCCTATTTTCTATTTATGAATATTTATTATTCTGATTTTCTACTGAGTGTTTCTCCTCTTTTCCTCTCTTGCCATCTTTTTTTACAATAATTTGTTCCTCGTGAGTTTTAAGATGCTTTCTTTGTTTTTCTTGCCAATAGGACAACATGGCAGAGTGTGGAAGGGAGCGAAACACAAAATCAAAAGTAAAGAGGTCACTACGTAAAAGCCACAGATACCTAATAGAAAAATAGATACTAACAAACAGCCCAGACATGACAGCAGTTAGCAAACCTCTGGAAGAGTCCCCAAGTGAAAAGTGGCAAAGTATTGGTCTAAAACTAGGAAATGCAAGACAAAAAGAGTTGTGACAAGACGTCATGCTATCATCATGAAAAATATGGGCCAAATCTAAAAGAAGTGGTGGGGAAATGGGATTGTGCAGCAAGGTATTGTGCCAGCATTGTGAAATATCCCACCACCACCACCCCTGCAAACAAAGCCATGAGAACATCTGGTCAATGCATGGGTAACCTCCATGAATTTAAGCATAGTAAGCATATAAATGAGATACTACCCAATCTCTCTGTGCCAGTTAAGAAAAAAAAACATAAATAGGGTCCGCACACTTTTCAGTACAGATACAGGGGAAAAACAGATTTATTCTTATAATTTTTAAACATGACAATTTTTCAGCAGCAAAGGAGTACAGTACACGCTTAGCAGGCCACTGAATATCAAAATGGGAAAGAGAGGGGGCATGGGTGAAGGAGCTGCGTTTAGCCACATGGTCATCACACACATAATTAGACATGCTTTCCTTTAGCATCACAAGACAGCAAAACACAGTAGATGGTGGGAAACTCATACATACAAAAAGGAGATATATGTATACCACAACAAATGTTCTTGACAGGTTAATACTGGAGTGAAATATCTTGACAATTAAGTGGTTATGTGACTGGTAATACCACAGTGTAGAATACAACACACATCTGGATTTCTCAATTTTATTGATATTGCTCACCACAAATATAAACGGAACAAGTCTACAACTCATACAAATTTTTCTAGATTAGAACTGTGAAAGCTCTAATTTAAAAAAATGATATAAATTCCTTGCCTATATATCTGTATAGCAATAGCAGCTTCATTTATACACTGCTTCAGACTGCCTAAAAAGTCTCTAAGCGGTTTAAAACTGTAAGCTAATTGCCCCAACATGCATTTTAGCAACCCCGGAAGGATGCAAGCCTGAGTTGAGCTTGAACCCTGGCTGGTATTGAACTCGCAACCTTATGGTTTGTGAGTGAGTGGCTGCAATACAGGCATTTAACCACTGTGTCATCAAAGAAATCTGTGGCCTGTTACAGACTGCCAAAATAAAGCTGCTTTGGGTCTCTTTGGAGGTATGCTGTTTAAATGATGCATGCATCCTAAGAATCCGGAAGCTGCACCAAAGCTCCACTCCAGTGCTTAGGAATGGAGTGTGGCTTGGCGTGACCTCCGGACTCGTAGGACCCATGCATCATTTAAACAGCATACCTCCAAAGAGACCCGAAGCAGCTTTATTTTGGCAGTCTGTAACAGGCCTGTATTTCAGTGCATTGGAGGAAATTACAGTGACTGGGGGGTTTATAGACCGCCGCTTTGAGGCGGTCTGCCACCGCCGCCGTTTGCTCTGTAAGGGAGCCATCGCACCACACCCGCGCGGCTCCTTCAGAGCAAAAAAGAAGCTCCAAAATGGAGCTCTTCTGCAACGCCTAATGACGTGCGAGGCGCCGCTGGCGCACTCACGACGTCATTAGCGCCGCAACACGTCTGGACGCTATGCGTCAAATACGTAACATGGCGGCCCCCATGTGGAAGGGGCACTGCCATGTTGTACATATGGAATAGTACTAGGGTTAGGGGGGTGCGGAAGCACCGCCCCTTCCTAACCCTAAACGTATCCATACGTATTTTTTGGCAGTTTGTAACCCTCCCGAGTCTCTGTCCTTGGAATGGAATCATTCTGACTCATAACGGCCCGAACAGATAGGCCAAATAAAGCTGCTTCGGGTCACTTTGGAGATATGCTGTTTAAATGCTGCATGCATCCTCCTAAGAGGCTGAAAGCTGTGCCAAAGCCATGCTCCCAATCCTAAGGATTGGAGTGCAGCTTTGGTGCAGCTTCTGGCTTCTTAGAATGCATGCAGCATTTAAACAGCATGTCTCCAAAGTGACCCGAAGCAGTTTTATTTTGACCTGTCTGTTCAGGCCCAATGAATACTATTTTGGGGTGGAGGGATGTGCCTTCAAGTTGTATGTTGTCTTATGGTCACCCCATTAATTTCATAGGGTTTTCTTTGACAAATAATACTCAGAAGTGAAGTCAAAGGCTTTCATGGCTGGCAGCCATAGTTTTTTTGTGGCTTTTTCAGGCTATGAGGCCATGTTCTAGAAGAGTTTATTCCTGTCATTTTGCCAGCAGCTGTGGCTGACTTCTTCATTGTCTGAAGATGCCAACCACAGCTGCTGGAAAAACGTCAGGAATAAACTGTTCTAGAACACGGCCTCATAGTCCAAAAAACCCACAAAAAACACAGAAGTGACTTTGACAGTTCCTTCCTCTGTAGGAGACTTCAAAAAGGTTCCAAGACCTGACAAGGTATGAAAGGTCTCAAGCAGATGGGCCCGATAAAGTGCCTGTGGCTACTCCAGCACCATTTCTGCCAAGGATGTGGTGACTGCAATTATCTACCCCCAATCCAGGCTGCCCCCACAGTTTTCAATCCAGCCAACAAAAGGAGCAGTATTTTCCTGCTCCTTTTGTGGCCAGGTTTGGGCCACCTCAGGTGGCCCTGGCGCAGCTTCCATGTGGTTTGTGGATGTGTGGCATCTAAACACCATGCTCCCAATGCAGCTCGATGGCAGACCTTTTGGCCCATCTGTTTCGGGCCAAAGATTCCTGTCTTTCTGGGTAAAAGTGCCTGTAATAATTATTTGGTTTAAAGCCTACAACTAGCCACGGGTTTATTAGCATTTTAAGAATTTTCTTAGTTTATCATACTATTGAAAGAAGCTGACAACTACTATAACCTCCTAAAATGTATCAAACAAAATGTCACAGTATCAGATACTGAAGAAAAACATATAGGATAAGAGACTTCAGGGAAAAAATATAGGATAAGAGACTGAAGAAAAAAATATAGGATATATAGGGCAACTCTCATATAAGAATTATATATGTTAATATAAAATATCAGCACAGATCTAAAATATGACCTGTTTAGACTTTCTACACAAATGGCCAAAGAAAGAAATTCTACAACTTTACAAGATCCAGGTAAACTGTCCTTATAAATTAGGAAAATGTTCATAACTAATCTATATCTATCATTCTGTAACATGTTTCTTTTATTCTGTCATGGTCTTTTAAAAATGGAATCATGAATAAATATAAAATGAGAAGTCATTCTGGTTTCTAGCCATGATTCCAAGGCTGTTCAACTCAACAGAATGTCTTTGGAGTCAGATCCTGACCAATAATTTAAAGCAAGTCTAAATATTAGAGTTGATAAACATGAAGAATATCTAGAATATCAGGAGGAAAATAAAAAATAAATAACTGTTTACTGAAAAACAGATATACATAATTTTACCATTATATAGTACTATGAAATCTCAAGTGTGCTTACCCTTTTATTCCTGAACGTCCTCTTTTTATTTCTGCAGACTCCTTAGATTTTGGCAGACCTTTAGAATCAACCTTTGAAGTAAAAATATGATAATCAAATTAGGCCTAGTAAACAAATGCTGTCTTTTTTCCTGCTTTATCACATTCACTGACTATCACCACATTCATTAAGTTGAACTTGTAAATGATACTTAAAGATAAAGGTTAAGATTTCTCCTTGATATGAATGTTTAGTCATAACTGACTGAAGGGGGCAGTGCTCATCTCTGTTACTAAGCTAAAGAGCTAGTATTGTGCAAAGATGGCTACGATGGTCATGTGCTAGCCGACTGCACCAAACCCTGTTACCATCCCATCAAAGTGGTACTTGCATGATTTCGAACTACTAGGTTGGCAAAAGCAGGGACTAGTGACTAGTGAATGTCACGTGGCATTTGGGCCTTGAACTGCTAACCTTCAAACTTTACAATAGTCAGAACTGGCATCTTAACCACTAAGCCACCATGTCCTTTCTAAATGATACTTAAAGATTATTAATTTATTAAATTTAGCACGTAGGATACTGATGAGTTGTAAAAAGAAAATGCATTTAAGATGTTTCCATTTGAGTGCTTTTAAAACTTCCTATTTGTTTCTTTCAATCTTGACCTCCAACCCAATTTCAAATTTAACTTCTGTTTTCTGAACTTTTAAGTATAATAGCAAAAAAAGGGAAAGATTTCTGTGGCAGATTGAAAACTAAAAATTACTATGTCATAAACTTTAATGGATGATAGACTACTTCTCAGATGTATCAAATCTGATTTATTATGTCAGATTTGATTTAGGAACTCTTTTATTATTTCTATTTCCTCATTGTCTAGGTTGAATTTATGGATATCATCCATAGTCATAATTTTTATTTTCTTTATGTTCAACAGTAACCCTGCTTTTGAACTTTCTTCCATTTGAGTCTACCTTCCACAGTAGTTGCTTTAGCTCTGTGATGTTTTCTGCTAGTAGTATGGTGTCATCTGCAAATCTTAGATTGTTGATGTTCCTTCCTCCTATTTTCATGCTTCCCTCTTCTGTGTCCAAACCTGCTTTTCATATAATATTTTTGGCATATAAGTTGAACAGATAGGGTGAAAGGATGCAGCCTTGCCTGACCCCTTTGCCAGTTGGGAACCATTCTGTTTCTCCATGTTCTGTGCTTTGCTGTAGTCATTAAAACACATACAGTTGGCCCTCCTTATCTATGGATTTTTATCTACAGATTCAAGCATTCACTGCTTGAAAATATTTTTTTAAAAGTATAAATTCCAAATAGCAAACCTTGATTTTGTCATTTTATATACAGGACACAATTTTACTATGCCATTGTACAGTGCGCCCACGTATACGCAGGTGTGTTTTACGCAGCTTCCAGCATACACTGGAAGCCATACCAGAAGGAAGGGAGGCGCGTGCCGAAAGAAAACAATGGTGTGCGCTCACATGGCATGAGCCCCATTCATTTGAATGGGGCTTCAGCATCCGCGTTTTTTCCCTTATGCTGGGGGGTCCGGAATGGATCCCCCACATAAGGGAAGGAACGACTGTACTTAATGGGACTTGAGCATCCATGGATTTTGGTATCCACAAGGGAGTCCTGGAACCAAACCCCAGCAGATAACAAGAGCCCATTGTACTGATTTTCTTTTGGAATTCCTTGCTGCGCTCCATTAGTCATCATAGCTTTGTGATGTGGTCTCTAGTGCCTCTACCATTCCTGAACCGTGCTTGCATCTCTGGGGGTTCTCTTTCCATGTATGGTTGAAGTCTATATTGCAGAATTTTGAGCATGATTTTGCTTGCATATGAGATTAGTGCCATGGTCCTGTAGTTGCTAAGGACTTTTGTGTCTCCTTTTTTTAGATGAGGATGTATATTGATTGTTTCTAATCTTTTGGCCACTGTTTTGTTTTCCATATCTGTTGGCATATATTGGTTTGTACTGTTGCTGATTCTTTCAGTGTGGATAGTAATATTTCAATTGGAATGCCATCTGTTCTTGGTAATTTATTTTTCCCCATTTCTCTTATTGCAGCCTCTACCTCACCTTTTAGAATTTAGGATTCGTCTTTATATAGTTATTCATTACATGCATCCTTCATTTTTTCATCTCTTCTATACAGATCTTCTGTATACTGCCTCCAGTGTCTTTTTATTCCTCTCCGGTCGTTGATTATATTGTTTTTATTGTCATACAGAATCCTGGTTATTGGTTTGAACTTCCCTTTGGTTTCCTGGATCTTGTGGAGCAGATCTTTAGTTTTCCCCTTTTTGTTGTTTTCGTCTATTGCATTGTTCATTGTAATAGTTGTCTTTGTTCTGTGGCATTCATGATTCTGAGTTGATTATTTTTGACAGCCACATTAAGTCTGTTGTACCTACTAACAACAAATTTGATATTTCTTGTTTCAATTTTCTCTCTCTTTCAACAACATTATGTATCTTGTGTCAGTGTTTATTTGAGCCCCTAAATGGGTTATGTTTCTTGATGGTTTTAAGGGACTCTTCCTGTAGTTTATTAGAAATTTGTATTTTGTTAAGGTGTTCAATGTTATTTCAAGAATGCTTATCGATTTTATTTCTGTCTCTGCTTTCGTCATCAATATATGAATAAATTTGTCTTCTTTTTTGTCTGAAATAGGCTATTACAAGGATTAGTGTTTTTGTGAACACTCTTGGTGCTGACACTAAGCCAAATGGAAAGGCTATGAATTGATAGTGCCTTCCCTAGAACTCGAACCTGAGGAATTTCCTGTCCTTTGGTCATGTTGGATATGAAAGTATGTTTCCTTCAGGTCTATAGATACCATTAGATCTCCTCTATTTATTATTTGCAATGTATCCATTTTGAATCTAAAGTATCTCATGAAATTGTTGAGGTACTTCAGATTCAGAACTGAACGCTAAGTACCACTGCTTTGGAGCAAGGTAAAGAATATGGAGTAAACCCCAAATCCGCTGTGCTCCACTGGTACCTCCTTCATTGCCCCTATGTTCACTAAACTTATATTTCCAGATTTATTATCATTTATTTTTTGGTTTTCTCGGTACTGGAGAGGTCCTGCTGTTTGGTTTGCTGTTGAATATTATTATGTATCCTGAATTTACATGCTGATGAACCCATTTGTCCAAAGTTATTTCTTCCCCATAAGTGACCAAACTGCAGTAACCTTCCCCCTACCAGTATGGTCAATATTGTTATTTTCCTCATTTTTTAGATGATGATGCTCCTCCTCTACTTTGATTTTGTTTAAAGACCTGTTTTCCATAATCAAATCTTTGTCTTTCCCACTGTTGTTTGTTTCCTCTGAAATCAATTTGTTTTGACATTCCCCTGATAAGAAAGGAATTGCAACTGTTGTAGGATGGTCTGTAAAATGTTTCTTTTCTTTGCTCTCCACTAACGTTTTATGTAAAGTCTCTTCTCCAACTAGAAAACCTCCCGTGTAAGGTACAAATGCAAAATTATTTCTGGACCTTTAGTCCTTGCTTTCCCAAGGTCATCTGAAATATGTATAGATATATATACAGAAATGCTTCAGGATGTGTTCCTTTTATCTCTATGGTCACGTATTTTGGAGAGTGTTCATAACTCCAGTGAATTCTTTTGAAGGGTATGTATAACTTTGTTTAGAACTACAATTTATTATTATTATTGTATCACAGTTTGATTAATGTTGTCCTATCTTTTTACATATTATATCTTAAGTGTATTTATATTTGTTTTCAGCCCCTGAGGAAGGCCTAGTGTGTCCGAAACACATTACGCTTTTAAAACACGAATAAACAGTTGACCCTCTTTGAGCACGTGGAGCTTCTCACCTCTTTGTTTGCTGCTTGGCTACATGTTTTCAGTTTCTTACCTATACGAAACTACATTTGGCCACATGGCCACTGTCACAATATCCATCTAGATTAGAGCAACTTTACAGTAGCACAGTGACATCCTCCACCAAAACCTAGACGAGTGATGGCGAACCTATGCAACGCGTGCCAGAGAGAGCTGGAAGCCAGAAAAGCATACCTCTGGCTCCTCCTCGCAACCTTCTCCCTGCCTCCAGCTGTCTCTTCAAGAGAGTTAGAGGCCGGGAAAAGGGTGGGGAGAGGAGGAGCGACCAGCGCATGCCAGTGCCTCCTCCCCAGGGAGCTTTGCCGGCCTCCAATTGTCTCTGGAGAGACAGCTGGTAGCAGGAAAAGGTCCGTGGGGAGGGAGGCAGGGGGCCTGCCCATCTCCCTTCCTCCCCACTTACCCTTCCTGCCCCCCAAGTGTCCCAAATGGGGCACCTGGGAGGGCAGGGAAAGGTCTGTGGAGAGGGAGGCAGGGGGCCTGCCCATCTTCCTTCCTCCCCACTTACCCTTCCTGCCCTCCAAGTGTCCCAAACGGGGCACTTGGAGGGCAGGGAAAGGTCCATGGGGAGGGAGGCAGGGGGCCTGCCCATCTCCCTCCCTCCCCACTTATCCTTCCTGCCCTCCAAGTGCACCAAACGGGGCACTTGGAGGGCAGGGAAAGGTCCATGGGGAGGGAGGCAGGGGCCCTGCCCATTCCTCTTCTTCCCCTTTTGCCTTTCCTCGCCCCCAAAGGGCTCCAGAGAGCCCTTTGGGGCGAAGAAAGGTCTGGGAAGAGGAGGACTGGGGCTGTGTCCATGGCTCCACCCCCTCACGGGCCTTTGCTGCCCCCCAGCTGTCTCTGAGAGACAGCTGGGGGCCTGGAAAAAGGCAGGTGAGAAGCCCCACCCAGAGGGTGGAAGCCACACCCCCTTGGCCAGAAGCCCCGTCCCAGCATGCAGCCCCATCCCAAGGGGGCAGAAGCCTCACCCCCTGGCATGCGAACCTAAAAAGGTTCGCCATCACTGACCTAGACTTTTTTGTGCCACACTTGTTTCTTTTTTACAAAATCAGGAGTTTTGGAAGATCATAGCCAGTATTTTTAAATGCTACCCTGGGAAGCAGCAGGGAAGCAATATAGTATTACATGGAAGAAGCCTGCCCTCCGAGGCTTCCAGTGGTGCAAGTTTCCAATTTAAGCCCCCTCCTCAAAAAACCAGTGATAGAGGGGCTCTGATGACTGTACAAAGGCCTTGCTGGACAACATGTAGATTGGTCTAGAGGTCACTTTTTAAATCCAGAACAGTTGTTTTATTTTCTGTAAGTATGCAGCATACATCTGCCACTAGTCTTTCTTCCACTTAACAAAATTCTTCAGATTTTTATACTGTATGTTGCTATATGCACATATTTCTAAAGATATGCCTTCTGAGACAAAGTCCAATGAAGGAGCAATAATATTCTTGTGGGGGAAGAATAAGTACCATATGTAACAGATTCTGCACTGAAAAAATTCTGCATTTTAAAAATGAAAGTAATCATTACTTACTGTCTCCGATTTTCCTTCTATTTTAGCTTTTGTTTTCTTTGACTCTTCCTTTTTGTCAGTTAGCTTTTCTAGAAGAGTAAGAGAATCTTGTGCTCCACTTAATTTTTCAGTATCCATGCGAATTGACCCTCTTCCCTTAAGTTTAACATCTTTTGTTTCAGAAATGTCCTGGCTTTTTCCTGGAAGTATTTCACCTGCTTTTCCTGTCTCGGCTTTTTGCTGCTTACTGACTGCTCTGTCAGCTGCAGTACCAGACATCTGTCTTAAATCCGTTCGATCTTCTCCTTTGCCTTTAGATTTTGTTGACTTTTTGCCTTTCTTTGGAACATCTTTGTCATCTTCCACAATTGCTGTGTAAGGGAACTGCCAGTCTGGAGTACGTGGAGGTATTTCAGCAAGCTGGCCCTTTGCCTTCTGGGCCTCCTAATTCAAAAAATTAAACACAATATTTCTAATTATCTCATTTGAAATGTATAATTTACTTGTGCATGGTAGTAAAAAAATTCAGTGTCTACAGAAGGTTTGATAAGCTTGGAGTCCACAATGCAACAGCAAACAATGCAACAAGGAAACAGGGCAGGGGAAATAGATTGTTATCACAGAAAATATACCTCTCATTTTGCTGAGGGACATCTCTGCTAGATAAAGAACAGTGTTTAGCAGCATGACACCAGTGGGCCAGTTGTTAAAACCTTAATTTACAGAATATAGTCAATTTGAGAAGAATAATGGCAAACTATGTGTAGATTATTATTCTTTCGTTTGAAATCTACATATAATATACCATTATTCTCCTTAAATTAACTATATTATGGAAGTTAAGTTTCTAACAACAGTCCAAACTGGGCAAAAATGTTCACAAACATTCCAGCTGCTTGGGAAACAAAAACAATTATGTATTTCTTGCACAGTATCTGAGTACTCCTTGCCTAAGAAAATGAAGTTCATGCACACCTGTAGAGCTGTGATAGTAATTTCATATATTTCTGAAGAAGTACATTTGCAGGGCAAGCTGAAGGTTGGGTACTCAAAGGCAAATAGCTACTAAAAGGCAAAGAAGCTACATTTCAGGTATCCCACAGACAATGTTGGTTAAAATAAGGCTTAAGAAAAGGCATTGAAAGTTAAAGTAAAACAGGAATAAGCAATGTTCAAAATTAAGCTACCGAGAAAATAAGCAGAATCATACAGAGTGCCTAAACAGAAGAGCAGTGATCCACAGGATTGAAAAGAAATGGGAAGGTAAAGAAGAATTGAAGAACCAGCACCTGGTGGCCCAGGAGCCAAAAAAGTATAGGATAAGTAGGTTTAAATCCTAGTATAGTCATTCTCCCAGTTGCAAACTCTACTACTACTGTGATCTGGAACTCCCACAACAGCAATGCAGTGGGGATAAGAGCTGAATTTTACATATTGATTTGAACTACGCAGTTCTTTGGAGAATAATATCATTTATTAAATATACAAATTTATTTCCATTTTACATTTTGTCATAATATTTACAGACTAAAAAGTGCTGCAAGTAGTACCTCTAATACTTTCTGCAGTTTCTCTTCAAGCATTTTCTTCTCATTTTCAAGTGACTGAATGTTCGCCTACAATATCAAAGTTTTATTTTTACAGGTTGTTATATTTAGGAATTTTATTTAGATTCAGATTGTAAAGTACTCTACAAGATATCTGCTACTGCATATTATAATAATAATAATAGATTTATTTTTATCCCGCTTTTCCGCGATGATCAAAGCGGCATACATATTATTATTATTATTATTATTATTATTATTATTATTATTAAGTTTTATTTACATAGCACTGTAAATGTATAGATGTTACTGCCCCATCCAATAAAAGATGAATTGATGTATTTAGCTTTACTATTAGGATGTCAGGTTGTAGTGTGGCATTTTAAAGGCTGACACATTGGGTACTTACTATGAAAGCCCATTCTTGTATGTGGAAGGAGTCATTCAGGACTGGGTTATCACTTGTTCCCACCCAGGCTAACAAGAGTGATGTTATAGGAAGAATAATATGCTTAAGCTTTAATGGTGACAGCTCACCTCCTCAGATACAGAAAGCTTATACCATATAAATCTTGTTTGTCTTCAAGATGTCAAAACACATTTTGTTGATTTTTCTACCACAGCACAACTATTAAGGATACATATTTTCATTTATCTTGTTCTTGCAAGCAAGAACAGTAATTTTTTAAAAAAATATCTACTGTAGGATAAAATGGCACACTTTTTGAAGACTATTTGCAGTTCAGGACTTTTAAAAATGAATATTTTTTTAACAAAAATGATTTTTTTTGCAAGAACATATCATTTTCCATGTCTGAAGTTGTTTTTTTTAATAGAAAATGTTTTCTGTGTAGAAAGTTTGCTTTTTTAAAATAGAAAAACATGTTTTCTGCACAAAAAGAGCAAGTTAAACTAATGTAATTTTGCCAGTACCAGGGAAAAAACTGTATTAATGTCCCAAACTGTGATTAATCTTCTTGTGTCCAAATTTTTTTGGCAGGGAGCCCCAGGTGTCCAGACACCCTTTTTTGCACTGAGGAACTGAAAAAAGGCAAATAGTCTTTAAAGGTACCCCTCTGGAAGTAACCTAGGTTTTAACCTACTCTGCTTACATTAGCTTTAGCTAGATCTTCTTTCATTTTCAGATGTTCCTTCTGCCTTAGTGTTGGTATCCTGTATTTTGAAGAATACAAGCACACTAATTATGGAGGTGAAAGTACTAAAACTGTTATTACTATATTGGTAATCCCAGAGGTAGTGGTTAGCTCTAGATACCATCTATCCCAGTCAGGGATGCTCAGAATCCCAATTAGTACATCAGACCATTAATGAATCAAAATACAAATACACAAGAAAACACTCCCAGAAATAAGGATATCTTGAAGAGGGAGAGTCTTCTCTCCATATCTAATCATCAACTTTCCTGAAGGGCCTTTTAGAATACCATGCAGCTCCTGAGCTGTGTATTCCTGTTTTAAACAGGAATATAATTGAATCTTCCTTACATTCTGACATCTAAATTGTTCTTCAGGTTTAACTAGATTTCTGTAATGCACTCTACTTGGGGCCTAGCCTTATACCAAGTTCAGAAGCTTCAGTTAGTTCAAAATGTTGCAGCCAGATTGGTCAGCTAGGTTCGACCATATAACACCAGTGTTGAAATCCCTTCAACGGCTGCCAAAAAGCTTCCAGGCACAGTACAAGGTGTTGGTTATTACTTTTAAAGCCCTACATGGCTCGGGCCCAAGTTACTTGCGGGAATGCCTCTCCCTACATAACTTGCCCCGCACACTCAGAACATCCGGGAAGAATTTATTGGAATATTATAACACTAGATTAAATACAACTTCCTGTAGAGCATTCACTGCCGTGGCCCCTAAACTGTGAAATAGTCTACTGGAAGAGATCCGTCTTATTACCACCTTAGATGCCTTTAAGAAGGCGCTTAAGATGGATCTCTTCCAGCAGGCTTATCCACCTGATTTCATATAAGAGATTATGGTAAATGTTCCACCCCTGATTATGACTGTATGGTCATCTGATGAATGGATATTTTAAAGAACTAATACTAATGTTGTAATTCAATATTAGTATTTTATAGATTGTCTTTTTGTACTTGTATTATATTATTTTAATGATGTAATCCCGCTTCAATCCTTGGGAGAGGAGGAAAATATAAGGACAGGTTGCTTACCTGTAACAGTATTTCTTCGAGTGGTCATCTGCGAATACATACAAATGGGTTTTACTGCGCCTGCGCAGTGCTGTTCGGAACCTACTGGAATCACTGGGCAAAGTTTACTTTGCAACATATAGAAACTTTTTGGCGGTAACTCCGCCCACCCGTTATAAGGCCCCTGCCTTCCCGCTCTTTTCCCCAGTTCCGCAATTTTTCCGCCAAGCAGGCGATGGAAAGAGCCAATGAGAGCAGGACACTGAGGGGATGGACGGGTGGGATTTGTATGTATTCGCAGATGACCACTCGAAGAAATACTGTACTGTTACAGGTAAGCAACCTGTCCTTCTTCTTCGTGGTCTCTGCGAATCATACAAATGGGTTTAGACTGACAAGCTTAGGTATGCGGCGGAGGGAGTGTCCTGAAACCAAAGCTATGGTAAACCAAAGGTATATTTATTGCAACAATAAACACCTTGAACCATAAAAAGAGTCAGTCTTTTTGTTCATGCAAAGGCAAACATAGCAATAACATTGCTGAACCTGAGAAGGGAACAAGAGGTCGTGCAAGACCAGTCCCATAGAAATTGTGCAAACCAACATTCAACAGAATGTAAACAATGGCATATGTAAATAAGTGCTAAACACAAACCATCAGTAGTGCAATCAATGCAGCCCTGAAACCAACACAGCCCTACCGAAAGCTGCGTCTCGGATGGCTCTGGTGTCCAACCTATAATGTTTAATAAAAGTTAGAGGTTGGGACCAGACAGCAGCCTTGCAGACATCCTCCAAGGGAATCCCCGACAGGAATGCAGAGGATGCTGACATTGCCCTTGTGGAGTGGGACCGAACCCTGCCAGGGAGGGGCTTGCCTAACAGTTCATAGCAGAGGTGGATGGTACCAGCCACCCATTTGTAAAACCTCTGCGCAGACACAGGCAACCCTTTCTTTGGCTCCGAGTAGCATTGGAAAAGTCTCTCGGACCGACTGGAGGCAGCAGTTCTGTCCAAATAAAAAGCCAGAGCTCTCCTGACATCAAGAGAGTGCAGGCTTCGCTCCGCATCTGAAGTCGGGTTAGATGCGAGAGTGGGCAACACAATGTCCTGACACATATGGAAAGTAGATACCACCTTCGGCAAGAAGGTAATGTCTGTACGGAGGACCACCTTGTCCTTGTGGAACCTCAAGAAGGGCTGGTCCCTTCGTAAGGCACAGAGTTCGCCCGCACGGCGGGCAGAGGTGATGGCCACCAGAAAAGCGGTTTTCCAAGTCAGTAGTCTCAAGTCCGCTGTGGCCATCGGTTCAAAAGGCCTGGATTGGAGCGCGGCCAATACCGCCTCCAAGCTCCAAGCCGGTGCCGGTATCGACACAGGAGGATACAGGTTGGCACATCCCTTAAGGAACCCCCTCACCAAGGGGTCCTTGAAGAAGGAAGCCCTTCCCCCGAATTGGTACTTGGCACAAATGGCAGACAAGTAGCACTTGATGGATGCGAGGCACAGCCCCTCATCCAAAAGCGCCATCAAAAACTCCAGCACCACTGGAGTGGACACCAAAGCAGGAGACAAGCCCTTTCAGTCGAGGAAGAGGCTAAACCTCCTCCATTTCAGGGCATAGGACCGCTGGGTGGAAGGTTTCCTTGCAGCCAGGATCACCGTCCTCACCACTTCCAGCAGGGCAGTCAGGGCTGTATCCTCCAGGCTACCAGCGGCAGGCTCTCGATGTCCGGGTGGAGAATCCGTCCGTCCTGGATCGACAGCAGGTCCAGACGAGGGTCGAGGCGGAGAAAGCATCTCCTGGAGAGGTGGAGAAGGGATGCAAGCCAGGGCTGTCTCGGCCACCACTGGGTGATCAGGATCGCATGCGATCGGTCCGTTGTCATCTTGGACACCACCCTGATGATGAGGGGGAACGGAGGGAAGGCGTAGAGAAGCTCGCCCATCCAGAGGAATGCGAATGCGTCTCCGAGAGATCCGTCCATTCGCTTCCTGGAGCAGAACTGGGGACAGTGGCTGTTCCACCTGGTCGCGAAGAGGTCGATTCGGGGGGTTCCCCACCGGTCGAAGAGGTCACTGACTGTCTCGGGATGGAGCCTCCACTCGTGGCACACCGACGGAGATCTGCTGAGGCGGTCTGCCAATTCGTTGTCCTCTCCGTGAAGGTGAATCGCCTGAAGGAGGACACGTCTCTGGATGCACCAGTCCCAGATGCGGAGCGTGAGGTCGAGCAGGGTCCTGGATCTGGTGCCTCCTTGTTTGTTGATGTAATACATCACGGTGGTGTTGTCCATCCTCAGAAGGACCACCTTGCCTGTGACGGCGAACTCGAACGCCCTCAGTGCCTTTTCCACTGCCAGCATCTCCAGGGCGTTGATGTGGAGGAGCTTGTCCTGGATGGAGCACCTGTCCTTGACGACCAAGTCGAGCAGGTGGGCGCCCCATCCTTCCAGGGATGCATCGGTTGTCAGAGTCAGTTGCGACTGGGGCTGATGGAAGGGCATCCCGGTGCAGACGTTGTGGCAGTCCAACCACCATCTCAGGGAAGCAGCTACCAGTCTCAGTACCGTGAGCCACTTGGACGGGAGATCCTCCATCGGAGAGAAGGTGGAGAGGAACCAGGACTGCAGAGGTCGAAGACGAAGTCTTGCCCAAGGCGTGACAAACGTCGTCGATGCCATGTGGCCCAGCGCGACTTGGACATCTCCGGCCCTCACCCTTCTGTGGGAGATGCAAGGCCTGAGCGACGCTGTCAAGGTTTGGAAACAGTCTGGAGGGAGAAAGGCGGAGCATCTTTCGGAGTCGAGGATGGCCCCGATGAACTTGACCTGCCTGGTTGGTGTGAAGTGGGACTTTTCCCGGTTGATGACCAGACCGAGAGAGTCCAAGAGGTGCAAGGCGAATGAGACTGCCTCTTGCAGGTCTTGCTGGGATTCGGCGGCAAACAGCCAGTCGTCCAGGTACGGGAAGACCATGAAGCCCCTCTGATGGAGGTATGCTACCACCGGTGCCATGCACTTTGTGAAGACTCTCGGTGCGGTGGCCAAACCGAAGGGGAGCACGTTGTAGTGGTACGAGGTGGAGCCAACGGTGGGGTTGAGGTCCGAGGCCCTCAACCAGGCATGTCGTCGGAGTGCCATCGATGCTGACATGGCCCTCCCCGCACAGTCCGCCATGTTCCTGGAGGCGATGATGAGCCAACTCCCGATGGAGTGGGCCTCGTCCCTGACCTCGACCAGCTGTCTCTGGATCTCATCCGGGATGTCCGGGATGAGGTGGGAGATCCGTTCCATGAGGGTCTGTATGTAGGTCCCCATGCAGGCGTTATAATTGATTGCCTTCACCGCAAGGGCCGCTGCCGAGTAAGCCTTCTTGGCCAGGCCATCCACCTTTTTAGCCTCCCGGTCAACGGGGGAGGTAGCCTGCTTCGGGACGAAGCTGTACTGAGCTCCTTCAACGATAGCCGAGTTCAGCCTGGGGTGGTCGGCCAACCAGGTGCAGCTTGTCGGAGCGACCCTGTAGAGAGACTCCACTTTGCGGGGCGAGCCAGACAGGGAGGCCGGAGAGTCCCAAGACCTCTGGACTATGGTCTGCAATGACGGAAGCAGGGGGAGGCAGGGTGGCGTAGGCACCCGTCCATGGACTCGACATTCCACCGGATCCTGAGCGTTGTCGTCCAGGAAAGCGAGCTCGATGTCGAGGGCCCTGGCCATCTTCACGCCGTGTTCACTGAAGGAACGTACGTCGTCAGATAGGGAAGATGGCTCCGGGTGGTGCATCATCTGCAGGGAAGCAGACGCCGTGTGGTCATCTTCGTCCGAGGGGGCCTCGGACGGAGGCAGGGGCTCATCTTCAGAATCCAAGTCAGAAGAGAGAGGAACGTCTGCGACTCTGACTTGGGATCTCGGCCGAACCGGGATGGGGCCCGTCGAGGAGCGTGAGCGCCGGCGGGGTGACGATGGAGGCTTCTCCATAACAGAGACACTCGGGATCGACCGGGCAGACGTGCCCTCCTGCGGGTCAGCCGGACGGGGGTTCAGCCTGGTGAACTCCTTGAGGGCCACCTCCTTCGGGACAGACATAAAGTACCGGCCCGTCTCGGTGTTGAGGAACAGGTCCGGGGCTTTCTGCCTACGGGCCTCGTCTCCGTCGTCCTCATCCTCGGAGTGGGGGAACAACGGCGGCAGTTCTCCAGGAGGAGAGGAGGGGGCGGCGCCCTCCGCCTCGTGGACGAAGTCCATTGTGGGTTGAGGCGGCGTGTCCGGTACCGGGACCAGCTGTACTTCCGGCGTGGGCTCCGGGTCAAGGAGGGCTGCGGGAGTGGAAGCGCAGGCTTCTTCAAGGGGGAGCGCTTTTTGTCCTTTGCCTTAGGAAACAAGTCAGTCCCGGCTTGTTCCTTTGGCCGTTTGGACTTTTTAGGTGCGGGGTCCTGATCCGCCTTCTCGTGGTGCCTCTTCCTTCCCAATCTCGGGGTCTCCTCCGGTGGGAAGAATGGATTCTCCAGAAGATCCAGGAGGGCAGCAGCTGCTCCTGATGAGGAGGGTCTTGGGGACCTCGCCCTGTCAGAGGGCAGGGCACGGGTCGCTCCGGAAGGCGAAGCCGGCTCCCTCGGCTTGGAGGCGTGTCGGGATGCCTTGGATGTCTTGGAGGATGAAGGCGAAGCGAGCTGGACCTCCACCTCGGTCCCCTTCCTCGCGTGCGAGCCGTCCGGTCTCCTTCCAGATTTAGACTTCGGCTCGGTACCCTCAGTCCCCGATGACTTATGGGGGCGCTTGGAGGGTTCGTCGGTGGCGCTGGGCGGTTTCGAGCCACGGGCCACATCGGAGGTGGTGGGAGGGACCGTCCCGGCCGGGACAGACACCACGCTGGAAACGCTGGCCCTGACAGATGTCACACTGGACACGCTGGCCCTGGAGGATGAAGCGGGAGGCGCAGAAGGTGGGACAGATGACGAGCGGAAACTTCCCTCCTGTACCTTGCCCAGGGCGATGGCCGAAGTGAGCCGGGACTCACGGTTTTTCCGGGCCTGAGATGAAAGGGACTTGCAGAGCGGGCAAGCCTTGGTGTCATGGTCCTTGCCGAGGCACAGCAGGCAGGAGGAGTGCGGGTCCTGGACGGGCACCTTGCCCCCACAGACGTCACGCTTTTTGAAAGGTGCAGGCATCTTTCCGAGGTTGGCAAAAGCCAAAGGAGAATCCAAAGCGAGGTCAACAGTCCGAAGTTTGAAGTTACCAGGGGCGGGAGACAAAGAATGGTCAAGAGTACAGTCCGAGGTCAAAAGCGAAAGTGATTCCAAGCAAGCGAAGCAAGCGAAAGTTCCCTGAAGCAGCAAGCGCAGCGGAAAAAAGGAACTGGGGAAAAGAGCGGGAAGGCAGGGGCCTTATAACGGGTGGGCGGAGTTACCGCCAAAAAGTTTCTATATGTTGCAAAGTAAACTTTGTCCAGTGATTCCAGTAGGTTCCGAACAGCACTGCGCAGGCGCAGTAAAACCCATTTGTATGATTCGCAGAGACCACGAAGAAGAAATAAAAATTATTATTATGTCCTATGTAGTAATTTTGAATCTTTTTGATACTGACTCTGACAATTGCAAGGTCGGCAGGTTGTGACCCAAGTGCTGCCTGACAGAATTGTCAGGATATGCAAGTCAGCACAGTAGGTTGTGACTGGATGAAGGTGTAGCAAATGGCAAGTGTAACAAGAATAAGATAAGCCTGCAATTAGTAAATAAGAAAGCAATTGACCAATTAGGACAGGTGGCTATCATAGCCAATCTGCAGACTATAACTGCTTTGCAAGTCTGCTGGGTTTCTCGGAGCTTTCTATGTGTGCTGTGTATACTGTTTGGAAGTATTCTGGGTTTGTTTTCCATGTTACTGAAACATACAGTGTAAGTACTCTTCATGCTGGCTGTCTTTGTTCTCTGTGAGTTTTACACGCTGCTAGACTGATAATGCTGAACTGTAGTATGTTAGTATGCTATGCTGATTTATTTTTGCATTGTATATATTTGTACTTAGCCACATTGCTTATTTTTGCCTTATACTCTGCTGAGTAAAGCTTTATTTTTGTTGACTCCACAACTCTGCTGTGTTGTCTGCAATACACTCTAACAAGAATGAGCTTCTGTCACTAGTCCCAACTTCTGCCAACCTAGCAGTTTGAAAGCATGTAAAAGTCCAAGTAGGTAAATAGGTACCATTTTAGTGGGAAGGTAACAGTGTTCTGTGCTGTCATGCTAGCCACATGAGAGAGAAAGTAATGGATCCATCCCATTGCTGTTTACTTATCCATTGTTGTTTGTTTTTATTTATTGTTTTAACTGTTGTTGATCTTTTTTAACATGTTTTAATTGTGTTTAATTCTATTTTAAGGGAAGGAGGGTTGGGGGATATGATTTGTATAATTTTTAATGTTCTAAGCCACCCCGATTGCCTGAGTGCAGATGAGGCGGGATATCAATAAATATTATTATTACAGCACGCCTGTGTCATACGCGGGTGTGCCTTACATGGCTTGAGCATACGCACTCAAGCCGCGGGGTGCACGCGGGGCGGAAGGGGCGGCGCGTCCCATTCAATTGAATGGGCGGTGTGCTCGTTGCGCCCTGCGTGCCGCCGCGCCGCCATGCACGAGCCCCATTGTTTACAATGGGGCTTGAGCATAGGCGGAATTCGCCTTACGCGGAGGGATCCAGAACGGATCCCCACGTAAGGCGAGGACCCACTGTATTACTACAGAGTTGTCTTTGACAACACTGGCTTTTTGGCTTAGTACTGGAGATGAAAATCGCACCCTACAGTTGGACATGACTATCTTGTCAAAGAGGAAAACTTTGTCTTTACATCTATGTAATACTTTAATTATGTCATTATATTTTATTCTATTTTCTTATTATGAACTGCCCTAGAATATCTAAAGGTATGCAAAATATCTAACACAAAATAAAAAACACATTTTACCTTGGTCATTTTTAACAGTGAGGTCATAGGTCAGAAATATTCATCATTTTTTCTTGTTTATATAATTCTTTTTTTTCTTGTTTATATTTAGTAAGCATGATGTAAAATTAGATCCTTTATAATTACTTTTATTTCAATTGGCCTTACCTCTCTGGAACTGCAGGTTTCTCTTCAACTTTTGCTTTCTCTATTTTTGGCAATGCTTTTTTCCTTGCATCTGGCCCCAATTTATCTTGCTGGTAAAGGTATAAAATAAATTCAAGATGGTTACTTAGCAGTTTTGTTATAAGTACTTTGTATAGCCACATAATTGGAAATGCATGTATCAAGAAACAGCACACACATATGTCAGTCTTCCAGAGAAGTATGTCAGAGTAGAATAAACATCACCCTTCCCCTTGATGAACTTTTTTATATTCAATACAAAAAACAAGAAGTGGAGTCAAGCTGCTGTTGTTCAATTCAGCAAGCTGACATGTAATATTAATTAAAATATTCCATTTAACAACAAGGGGGGAACATGCTGATCTACATTTGTAGAAAACATAACAAAAATGAAGTTTGTTTTCATTCTAATTTTATTGAACTTATTCTGCTTGTTGTTTACCCATATCCGCAAAATTAGAAGCCATAGCAGATTTTGAGAAAATTACAATTTCAAGATTTACAGAAATAAGAAAAGTATGGGCACAGCTTAATCAAGCAGACAAAACACACCAATACATGGTTTTCTATGATGACAAATATATCTGGTAGTAAAAACAAGAGTACATTCCTTTGTTAATTTAGGGATTTTACAGATTGGTTAAAGAAGTGTGCGCTCTCACAGTATCTTCTTGAGCTTTCCTGGTGATTCACATGCAAGGGAGGAATGTGGACCACTAGCAACACAAATGTTTTTTGAAACTGATACATCTGTGCAAAGAAATGAGTTATCAGTAATGGCTACTTGCATACAAACCCGCCAGTCATTCCATTTGTTACTATGGCAACCTGTCTCTGAACATGAAGAAATGGTAGGCTGCTTAACCGATGAGATGCTACTTTTATCCACTCCTTCCTCTGCCAATTCCCCTGTTCCTCGCTTTTCTTTCAAACAGAAATTCTGTCTCCATCTAACCTCTCTTCTTTTTCCCTGTTTCTAACCCTTCCACTGATTTCTTCTCTTTTCTTTATTTCTTTCTTCTCTTCTCTTTCCAACAAAGCTTTAACTCCTTCCTCTGCAAAGCAGCTTTTGTTTTTGTTTCTCAGTTTGTTGTGACACCAGAAAGAATTCTGGGAGTTCTTGCAGTTAGTGGTGTCAAACTGGATTATTTCTGTAGTGCGGATGCAGTCATTGTTCACCTTTTGCTGTTGCTCAATTAAGTAAATATCCTTCTCAAAGCTACTTCTCTAGCCAGTTCACAGGCTTGTTGAGGAGCAGCCAAATTGAACTGAATTGAACAATTTTTGTGTTTGTTTCTCACATGCTTGCTCAGATGTGGCCAACTGAGATCACTCTTGGGCTGGCTCTTTGCTGGTGTTCTGCCTATTTTTCCTGAGGGCAGCAATGGATGTCAATCAGTCTTTCAAACTCAGAACCTTTCAATGTCTTCCTCAGTACTAACATGCTCCTGACACCATAGGCAGTAAAAAGGTGAAATACAGAGGGAAAGATACATTAGGGGATATGGACAGAAAGATAGATATGAAAAGTAAAACAAAGAACTAGATGGAATACTTTAAGAACAAGTCACAAAGAATTTTAAAGTCCAATTAGAAGTAAAGAAGGGAGGCATTTGAAATTCTGCTACTGACAAGGTTACTTAGCAGAAGAGAGGGAACTCAACGGTCACAATTGAAACAGAAAGTTGGATTCATGTCTTTGGAAATTTTGCAAGAGACACAACCCACGTGTTTGAAAACTGCTCTTTTGCAGCATCAAGAGAATGAAAATAATATTGGTAAAGTGCACTGAAGCCACCCAAAATAGTCCAGCAGAATACCTTGATGAGTTACTGTAATACAATGTAAAATTAACATTCCTGGAGGATCTTGCCGTGGATTCATTATCATCTGTGAAAGAAGCATTGTACATCCCTTGAATATGCTGTAATAGTATGCTAAGTGTGTTTCTGTGCCCAGGGGAGAGGAAATGCTGCCTCCTATTGTAGAGATCAGGATTATGTTTCTATCTTGTCTATTTACATGAGCTTTGGCCAAATCTGTTCTCACCCAAACATGTTGATTTGGAAGGACAGGCTGGAAACAGTGCAAAACCAGACAATTTGCTCTTAGCTCCAACCAATGTATGCTATGCTACCTATTTCTGACAACTGATACCTCTGACTGGGAAGATCCTTGAATGGGATGTGTTCTTTTTGTCCACCATGCAAGAGAGATGCAAACATTTAATGGAAGATGCATCTGAATTTTTTTTTATTAATGTCAGTTTTTTAAGGCGTATTGCAAAAGAAGCCATTGCAAGGCTTGAGAATGAAACTGTGCCTAAGGAACCACCTGGAGATATAACATTAGACCCAGAATATTAACTGAGGGTATAAGATCTATATCCATTTCCCCCAGATTCTTTTCCTAAATGAGATGCTTGACTTTTGGTAGAAAAAAATCAGACCATGTTGTGTATCTGACAGAACATCCAGATGATCAAAGTGAGCAACAGATATTTTTTTTCTTGTGATTTACCAAGCTTAGTCAGGGAGTACACAGCATGAGAACTCCACAAGAGCATGAAAATTCAATACAAGATCATCCAGTTAAGAATATTTATATACAGTATTCCCTAAAGATGGGCTACCACTGAAACCAAATTCTTTAATAAAGATTTGGGGAGATGATGTTAATCTAGATGGCAGAGCTTTGAATTGATTGCATGATGAAATATGCAAATCAATGAAAATACCTGTGGGAAGACTAGATAAGAATATCAAGATAGTTCTGTCATAGATTCCATTTGTGGAAGATTTGTGAGGAGTTCACTAACAGTTTTTCTCATCTCTCCACACATATTATAATGTAAGGTAAAGGTAGTCCCTTGACATGAATTTCTAGTCAAACCAACTATAAGGGCGGTGCTTATCTCTGTTACTAAGCCGAAGAGCAGCAATGTCCGAGGACTGCTCTGGTGGTCATGTGGCCAGCATGACTGCACTGAATGGTGTTACATTACCACCAAAGTGGTACCTATTTATCTACAGTATTTGCATTTGTATGCTTTCGAACTGCTAGGTTGGCAGAAGCTGGGACTAGTGACAGGAGCTCACCCCATTACGCAGCAATTGGGCCCCAAACTGCCAACCTTCTGATCATCAGAATTGGCATCTTAACCACTAAGCCACCGCATTCTCTATTATTATTATTATTATGAAGTCATACACTTTTTATGTGTTGGCTACCTTTAAGGCCAGCTTTAACTGTTTCAGTGCTTTATTGCATTTTGTTTTATGTACTTGCTAAAGAGGCCTTAAGTATAAAGGTAGACTGTGCTGGTATAAGCACCAATGACGTATTTCTGTCTGTCTGTCTTGGGTGATAAGAGGATGTATGATGACTATAACACCTCCCGAACTGTGATCATCCCTGTAGCTGCTAGAATGGCCAGTCCTAATAGAGTACGTACTGTATACATAATCCCACACATACACCTGAGTGCATTCCTCTCTGAAAGAGGGATGACAGTGTTTTGTCTGAGAACTTGAAAGACCCATTTGGAGCTAAGATAATGTAGGGCCTGAGCAGATGAAACCTGGTTTACCTCTGTAGTTTCCTAATTCTCAGGGGAAATCTGCTAACCACACAGCTAGATCCCACAATGGACTGAACCCCCACAGCTAGTCTGCACTGCCCCCCTTCATCTACAAGGACGGATACACCAAAAACAGGGGCATTTGTGGGTACAAGCTGTGCCATGCCATTATTTTTTCTCTGCCTCGTCTCAAACACATATGCAGATGTGAACGATGCACCTCCAGCATCCACAAATCACCTCTCTCATCCCATCTTTCATAACATTTCTCAAGATAGCTCTCTATCCTCTCACAGCATTTCTCAAATTCACTCATACTACAAGGAGTAAGAGAATAAAAAAACCTGAGGTAAGATATTGCCCTTCTTAGCCTGTAGGCTTCTCACATTTATGTGGCATCTTTACCCTTATTTGCAAATAAGACTCACTGTAGGGCCTACTTCTGAAAATAAATGAACAGAATTACAAAATAAAGACTTACAGCACATTCTGTGCATGTTCACTAAGAATTAAATAGTTTAATTTCTAGCAAATGTGTGTTTAGACTTACAGTTTCAGAAGCTTTCATTTTTTGAAGTTCATCCTCCATTATCTGTTTTTCTTCTGCTAGCTTTCGAAATTCTTGCTGAATCTTTTGTAATTTCTAGATAAACAAAGAAAAAAAATTGGAAGGAAAAAATAATTGAAAAAGGTTTTAAATGAAAACTACAAAATTAAATGTGGTTTTGAAAAAGCAGGAAAAAATTTCAACAGTGATAATCACAGCAAAAATTAGGAAAGAACATGTTATAAGGTACAACATGAAACACATTACTTTTAGGGTAACAACACTGGTACATCCATTACTTTTAAAAGGCAGTTTAGCATAATTTAAAATTGTTTGCTTAACAAGTAATGCATTCTTCTAAAATGTTACTCTTGAGAGATCATTTTAGAGCAGGGGTGGGGGACCTATGGCCATTCAGGTTCTGACAAACTACCATTCCCATCATGCCTCACCATCAACCAAGCTGGAGGAAGTTATAGCCAGACCCATGAGGGCTTGTAGCTCCTCCTCTTATGTAGTGTCACCATAAGGGGAGAAGCTACAAGCAATTTCCTCCAGCTTGGCTAGTGGTGTGTAGACTCATTTGATGCTCTAGATCTTAATGCTACTGAATAGAGGATTTTCCAACTGTTAATTCATCTACTACCATGATTCTCATGAGCTATCAACCTTTCAAAATGTATGTATTTGGGAGCTCTAAATCATTCACAAAAATTTAAATAGTGCATCATACTCACACCTTCCAGCACATCTTGCTCATTTGCAACTCTAAAAAACATAAATTACATGTTTTAACTTATTTTCTTTATAAGCCTTAATTATTTCTAATTAAAATGCACAAACATGAGGTATCCCAAACTATTACAAAAGAATGTCACATGAAATGGAGAAACAGTTGCATAAATCTATCAGTAGTATGTAATAGAAAAAAAGTGGTGTAATTCCAATTCAGATTACTTTTTCCATTTTTAAGTTATTCTGAGCCATATCTTTATCGAAGAGTCCTAGTAGCGCAATGGTTAAATGTATGTACTGCAGCCACTCACTCACAAACCATAAAGTGGTGAGTTCAATACCAGCCAGGGCTCAGGCTCGACTCAGGCTTGCATTCTTGCTAATACTAAAATGAGTATGCTTCTTGGGGGCAATTAGCTTAAGAGTTATAAACCGTTTAGAGACTGCTTAGGTGGTATGAAGCGGTATATAAATGAAGCTGCTATTGCTATACAGATATATAAGCAAGGAATTTATATCATATTAAAGTGGGATTTTGTTATCTGCTGAGTTTGGTTCCAGGATCCCCCATGGATAACAAAATCTATGGATGCTCAATCAAATGGCATAACAAAATGGTGGTCAACTTCCAGCAGAGTTGCGCTGGAGGACCTAGAGATTCCTAGAAAGAACATTTTTAATCAAAACAGCAAATAATCAAAGATACAAAAGTCAAAGCTGCAAATGTGGAGGGCCAACTGTACTCATCGAGATGTATTTTAAATCTTTTCTTCTTTTTTCAAATAGTTAATATCTGGATGGAACAACTAGGCAGCAAGGCTGCTGCTACATATGTTGAAAAATGGGGTTGTAAATAAGCCTTGGCTGCCAAAGCATAAACAGGGAAAGAGAAAGGAATGATTTAAAAAACAACATAGGAATAAGGTTCAAAAGCAGAGCTTTACTGAGCAAAGGGAACATAAGCTGTGTGCAGGTGGTCACAGAAATAGTTGAAGAGAGAGAGCTGAAGTAATAGAATGGATCTTGTGCTAAAGTAAAGAAAAGAAATGGGGAAAGAACTAAGTGCTCCAAAGCGTAAAACTAACAGCTCTAAAGTGTAGATCATGTGATATCTATCTTATCTGGTAGTAGCAGGACAGCTCATTCTTAGATGATTACTTTCCCACAGACAGAGAAGTCAGCATCTCAATCACATAGTTTTAGTGGCCGGTGATTTCTGTACATTTTCATATTGATTATTCAAAAATCATAGATGCGGAATGAATTCATTCCTTACTCTAAAAATCCTTAAAGGTTCTCTTAACAGAAAATACTTGGAACTATCTGTCTTCAATTGTCAGGCTACATGCACTGGGAAAGTTAAAACTACAGCTGAAAATTTAATTAACTTATGCCACTAAATAAATAAATAAAGTATCTCATGTACTGGTTTAAAGCACTGTAAATGTTCCTGGCACATATACTGTATTCACAAACCTCTTTTTCTAAAATTCTGCAGACTTCATGCATTAGTTACGACACTACTGTTTAAAAAGTGACACATCTTGGTTCATTACTTCATGTAAATCAATAGTGACACATAAAGCCACAAGTTTTCCAAAGGAAGTTTCTGATTTGTACTCAAGCTTAATTTAATCATAATCAGCCTACTTTTTATGCAGGATCTAAATCAAATAGCATCTTCATTACAAAACAGAAGAATGATCATAAGCATAAATACCAAGAGGTACAGTCCTTTGCCACTGCCTGGAGAGGCACAGACATACCATATGTCTTTTTCTACATTAAATGTCACATATATTATTTACCTGTGCAACTTGTTTGTTTGTCTTTCAAATACTTTCATTATTTCTAGCATACGGTTGTTCATCATTTCAGCAGTTTCTGAAGAAAAAGCAAAGTTAATTAATTTTTAGGGCTGGAGCTTTCCATTTGCCCCTGCAGTAGGTCCCTTTAATGGCAGATGCTATAGGCTCTATTTCAGAGAGAGGAACTGGCAGAACCACCTCTGAGTATTCCTTGCCTAAGAAAATCCTATGAAATTCATGGGGTCACCGTAAGTTGACGGACAACTAGAAGGCATGTACACATACAATGCCTTCCACCAATTCCAGGTTAGTAATGCAACAAGATGTGAGATAATATAACTAATATAACACAATAAATAGGTTTGCTTTGTAATCTAATACATAAAAGAATGTGTATGTAAGATACATAGGTTATCAAGGACCATGACCCATTGAGGAAAGCATTCTTCATACACCACAAACAGAATATTTCAACTAACTGAAAAGGGAAGCAGGCGCAGGAAGACACATTTGTGTGATTCACAGAGACAACGAAGAAGCAAATTTCTTTGTTCAATTACTTGCAAATAAGTGCAGGCTGACAAGGAACCACTTGAATTCCCCACTGAAAACATAAGCTGTGTCTCTCTTCATCTTCCTCCAAGGATTTATGCAATTCACCCAGAGAACAAGAAAAAGGAGGTACTTCCATATCCCACAACTAATTTCTGTTACAGAAAACTGGGTCAGTGGTATGCATGTACACCAATGGAGAGAAAAAACAGTAAAGAAAGAGTCAGTGGGAAACAGCCATGGTTGTAAATGTCAATATGCAAACCATGGGAAATAAAATAAACTTGAACTATTAAACAAGAAGAATTTGAATTCTTAGCACAGCAAGGCAAAAAAATTTAATAGGCATCACATAAACCTGATGAAACCTAAACAAATGCATAACTGGAAAGTAGCCATTGAGGGTATAACATATTCAGAAAGAGTATTATTCATTTATGTATTTATTTATTGTTGTTCTTGTATGCTTTCAAGTCATTCCTGACTTATGGCAACCCTAAGGAGAATTTATCACGGGGTTTTGTTCAGAGGGGGTAGCCTCTGAGGCTGACAGAGTGTGATTTGCCCAAGGTCATCTAGTGGGCTTCCATCACTGATCAGGTATTTGATTCCTGATCTCCAGAATCACAATCCACTGCTCAAACCCTACACCACACTGGTTCATTTATTTATTTTATTCATCTTTATTTTAACCCATCTTTCCCCAAAAAAGGTGTACAAAAGAGCTGGCTTTGGTAGATTAAAACAGGAAGGGGGAAGAAGGAGAAGCATTATGTAAAAATAAATGTACACTTGTGAGGTGATCCATGAGTTGGATATTGGATGGCAGGTTGAGAGGCAGGAGAGGAAAATAGTGACAATATCGTGGGGGTCTACTATACACTGAAGCCAGACTGAAGACTTGAATGATGCTTGCCTAGAACAGATGATAAAACATTCAAAAAGAAGAACTATAGTAATGACAGGTGTCTTCAAATATTCTGATGTCTGTTGGACATCAAACTCAGCAAAAACAAAACACTGAGGCCCAATAAATTCCTTACATGCCTTGCTGATAATTTCATTTTACAGAAAGTAGAAGAACCAACAAGGAGACAGTCTATCTTGGACATGATTATCACCAAGAAAGAACCAAGAGCAAAAAATGTGAAGTAGGAATCTTGGATTGAAATTACCATAGTCTCCTACAATTCATTATACAAAGGAAAGGGCAAGATAAATTCAATCAAATGTATACTCTAGACTTCTAAATAATCAGTTTCATTACATTTAAAGAAATATAGGGTGAGATCCTGTAGTCAGAAATACTCAAAGAGAGTGAAGTTCGTGATGGTTGAAATGGAGAGGTTTTTTAAAGTGAGATATTGAAAGTACAGCAATTCTAATGAGAAGGAAAAGTTGGAAGTGCCTAAAAGGACCAGGATGCTTTTGGGTGAGTTGAGATTTAAAGGGCATGTATAAGAAATGGAAGAAGAGGGAAATACCAAGGAAGAGAACCAAGGAGTGGCTAATATTTTTAGAGATTACAAGTATTAAATCTTCATACTTGTCCAATTTTCATTTGTGGCAATCTTTCCTTAACAGGAAAAAAGGATCAGATATGTCTTTCTTTGTGCTACACAGCTTGTAAAGAATGACAGGTTTTACTAATTCAGATGCACAATCTAATCATACTTTTATGACTGAAGAGTGTCTGAAGGCAAGGCCTGAAAAGTGGTTAACGTTCACTGGATCATACCCAAAAATTTCAACTAAGATTTTTTTTTTCACCCTTTAGCAATATTTCAAACTTTTAAACTCTTACGTGGCTGTCCTGTATCATCTTGGAAAACTTGTACCATGTTCATCACATCCTCAGTTGCATGTTTCATAGCAAGTTCTGAAACAAAGTATTTTTGAGTATTCAGTTAAAACTAAACTTTCCAATCAATTTTCAAATGTATACAATTAATTCACAAGCAAATGCTCCTCCATCACATCACTATCACCATCATCCTGTGATAAAACGGAGGACATTTTATGTTTGTTCATGCTGGTCAAAAAACTTATCAGTGAAATCATAATGGCAAGAAGTGGTCTGTCTCCAAGACAGCATTGTCAAGTGTCTCCTAGGCCATGATTCTGAAACAAGTCTTAACTCCTGGATATTGAGTCAAAAGTCTTCACAGGAATTTATCACATGGGGAAAATTGGAAGTTTAAACTGGTCAGAACCCGTGGTTATTCACGATGTTAGGTACAATTGCGCAATTGGTTTTCAGACAACACTGCATGCAAACCACTTGGAATCTGAACAGAAAGTAACATGAATAAGGGAATAGTGATTTTTGGGAAAATACTGTGTTTTCACTTCCATTTCATTAACAAATTTGCTTTCTTTGCACAATTGCTGTGAAAGCTATTTGTAGGATTCTCCCCATTTTTGTGCCTGTTGACAAATTTCCCATGGTTCTTTGCTGCTTTGTTGTGCCAAGAGGAACAAGAGAGATGCATTCTTTAATGCTTTAGCCAGGCTCTTAAAGGAACAGCAGGCACACACACACAAAGAATGGGAGAGAGCTTGCTTCTTTCCCTCGTGCGGCTCATCTCCTCCTCCTCCTCCTCCTCCAACCTTCCCCATCACTCTCTGAACAGCTGGTGAGGGAAGGCAGGGAGAGGACGTTTTGGAATTTCTCCTGGACAGGAGGGAGAAATGGATATATCCTGGAAAAAGAGGGCATCGGGTCACCCCACCGTGCAGCCCTTGCTGACCTCAGGCAGGTTTATAGACCACCCTGTTTAGAAGCTGCTACATTTTGAAGCAAAGGGCTGAAGAGATCTGGGAGCAGGGTGACCAGCCATGTCTTCTTTTTTTTCCTTCACTCCAGTGTGTGTGTGTGTGTGTGTGTGTTCATGTGAGGGGTTTGTGTTGTTTTATGGGAGTTTGCAAACAGAAACCTCAGCCTGCCTTACTCTGAAAGAGCTTCTGGGGCAACGAGTGGATGTATTCCTCCCTGTTTTCCCTTCTCTCTGGAGTGTGTGTGTATGCACTTGGAAATGACAGTTTTGTGCGTCACTTCTGGTGATGCAACTACTGCTTCTGTGCACATGCACAAAAAAGTTATTTCCAAACCATCAACGGGGTTTGTCCGCATCTGTGTGAAAACCAAATGCCCTTTCTATCCACGTTCTCGCATTAGTAATGTGCTTTTAAAGCGTTGTGCTGTGTGTGAGATAATAATTTGCGCATCTGTATGCTTTTCCAGGATGCAGGCACTTTAACCATTTTCGGGATGGAAGCACATAGGTCCCCGTGTTATAAACTCCATAGTCTACTGGCCACAGGGAGGGAATGTTTCCCTCTCCACACTCAATATAGAGATGCTTATGCTCTGAAAATTAGACAAGGTATTTCCATTTCCTGCTCCCCAGAAATTTCATTTCATTTTCCAATTTCAAAAGTTGCTCACCCACACCCTACTCAATCATTCATTAAACCAGTTTCTCCAAGCTGATCCCCCTAAATTCTTAAACATGTACTCAGCTAGTGAAGCAGTGCTTCACAGACAGAAGGGAAATGTAATACAGTATCTCCTTCCCTCAATTCTCCAACATGCTAGAAGTGCATCATGAAAGGTCATTGGCATAAATGCAACTACTCCCAACTAAAGTAGACGAATTGATCAGTGTTGACTTACCAAGTTCCCATTGAATTGAATAATTATTCTAATTGTTACTAACAACTAGATTTAGATACCTTCGAGTGTGGTGGAGCCTCCTTCTTTGGAGGTCTTTAAGCAGAGAGTGGACAGGCATCTGTCAGGGATGCTTTGATTGAGATATCCTGCATGGCGGGGGGTTCAACTGGATGACCTTTGTGGTCTCTTCCAACTCTATGATTCTAGACCTCAATGCTCTTAAGAATATTTTCAATGAGCATTATCTTCAATGAGATGATGAGGAAATATCACACTCTCTTCCTCAGAATATTATTGCCACAGTCATGTAAGTGTTAAACTGGTAGCTGTGTGGATGGGTAAGCAAGAGATTCTCAAGCTCATATCTGAGTCCAGCAAGTGTTTGTAGCATCTTTGTGGATGACTGCACTTATTTACCTCTCCCTGAACACTTCCGTGGCCTCGTTCACTTTTATCCACTTGTTTAGCCAGTGAAATTTAGAACTTGTGATAGCCACAGTTTCAGGAAAGTAGTGTGTTCACATGTTAAAATTATGACTGACATCCTAATGTTGACATTTACTTGCATAACCTCCAATTATGTTCCTCAGATCACTAAGGAAGATGGTATCCAATACCTCTTTGCACAGTGAAATTCCTCCCACACATCTTCAAACCCAGTCCCCCCCCCCCCCATGGCCATGGCCAATCAGTAACCAGTATGGGCAAGGGGATCATGGACACGATCAGGCTGCAGTTTTTCAGCCAAGAAAAAAAGAAGAGCAGATTGACCCACTTTCTTACACACCATTCTTTCCAAAGCTTCTGATTTTCTTCTTATTCAATCCTGCTTTCTCTAGCCATAGTAGGTACCATGCAACATTCTTCACAGTCAAGCATTCTTATTTGTCTTCATTTCACTCAGAGTCAGATTCCTTCTAACAATGTTAATCTTTTGCTATTTTAGGCTCAAATTTGTTACCTTCAAACCATAATGCTTACCTTCAATAATAGTTTTTGGATCTTTTGGAACAGGTGGTGCTGGGCCAAGTGGTTTTCTTTTTTCCCTGTCAAAATATACAGTATGGCAAATGTTACATCTAATTTTTAAAAATTGGATACCAATTCAAACCAAATTCTAAAAACAATTCCTAACTTTCTGCAGTGCTTTAATGGTTAAAAAAAATCTCAATGAGTAAAATCCACTACAATAATTCTAATTCCTATAATACATAGGAAGCACAATGTCATTTAGTATTCTGAGAGTAAGCTTCCAAGAAAACTGGTAAGCCACCCAAAGAACATATATATTAGGTTTGTATGAAAGTCTTTGACACGTGATACATTCTTGGTGTTTAGACAACTTAAAATATAACTATAGACTTTTAGATTTCAGGGAGAATCATACAGTGCCATTTCTGAAATTTCTGAAATTCTATGCATCATATGACAAACAGAATAAAAAAATATGGCTTTGAATTCCATGTTGACATCTAGTATGGTTCCCTATATTTTGCTAACAAAAAATTCCAGTATGATTTGCCAATTACAGAACAGAAGTTGAAATGGGGAGACTTAACTTGAAAGCCCAACTCCATCATGAACCTCACTGGCTCATTCACGGGACCAGTCATATCTCTCAGCCTAATCTATTTCACAGTGTTACTGTGAGGATAAAATAAGGAGAGAAAAGAATCATAGACACCACACTGAGGTGTCTGGGATATAAATGAAACAGAGGATTTTTTTAAAAAAATAGTATCGCTAATTTAAGTATCACTAATTAGGGAATGTTAATGTTTAACCATGATATGGCTGTTTTCTGTAGTGGAAGGAAGACATCTTCTGGATGTGTTGCTCCTCCTCACGCACTCTGACAGTCAAATTTTAACCAATGAGGTTTGTCTAGAGCAATGGTTCTCAATCTGTGGGTTGCAACCCCTTTGGGGATCAAATAACTCTTTCACAGGGGTCGCCTAAGACCATCGGAAAACATCATGTATTTTAGTTAGTTATGAAGTAGCAACGAAAATAATTTTATGGTTGGGGGTCACCACAACATGAGGAAATGTATTAAAGGGTTGCGGCATTAGGAAGGTTGAGAACCACTGGTCTAGAGCATTCTTTCATATCAAGAGCAACTTCTTCAAATCAATCTCACAAGACAGCCAAGAGACAAGAACATATTACACGTTCCAACGTGGATCCTTGGTAACAAATTTTTAAAAAGGATCAGTTAGAAGAAAAAGCACCACCCAAAACCCATCCCCTAGCAGGCAGTACAAGATGTTGACTGGAATCCTATATGGGAGTTACATTTTTGTAAGATAACTAAATATATGCAAAAATGAGACTTGCTCAGTTTTGTAACATCGGTATCCAGTAGAGGGCTGCTGTTACTCTACTACACAGCAGAGCTAGCAAAGAGCTTGATGTGCATTGTGCACCAATGCACATTGGTTCCGGTGTGCATTAGGCATTCCTGCCTGTGTCTTGATACACATCTTTGCAATTCACTAATAGGACTTCTTAGCATCTCTGGTACTTAGCTAAGTTATTTTAAGTAAAATGTGGTATAGGATTCTGGCAGTTATCCTAAAAATGCAGAAAATTACTACGTGTATCACAGTAAATACCAACAATCCTTCCTACAGACAAGTAGGGATACCCTTTAGATGGGACATACCATAAGAAACAAACAATCGGACAAGGCTGTGTTGCAAACCACAGAAGAACAGACAAAATAGTAATGAGGAAGCAGATGGGAGGATTAAGGGCTAGTGTCTTCTGTACTATTTAACAGCTACATTAAACTGATGGGAAAGGTCCAGAGTTTTGGAATTAAGTGTCATTGGTATGCTGATGATACCAACTTGTCCCTCTCCTTTCCATCTCACTCCAAGGCAGCTGTTTTGGTCCTAAACCAGTGTTTGTTGACAGTAATGGACTGGACAAAGGCCAACTTAAACTTAATCTAAACAAGACAGAGGTACTTTTGGAAGGAAGATCAGGGAACAGAGATTCAACCTGTGCTGAATAGGGCTATACTCACCCTGAAATCATAGGTTCACAGCTTGGGTGTTCTCCTAAATGCCCAGGTTTCAGTAGTAGCTAAGAGTGCATTTACAGTTAAAACTAGTGGTCTGTTGTGTCCATCCTTTGAGATGTCAGATCTGATCATGTTAACACATGCCTTGATTACATCCCAGCTGGATTACTACAATGAATATATTACTGTTAAGAGACCTAACTCTTTTTCACAATTCTCTTACGGTTTAGGTGCAGAAAGTTGGATAAGCTTCGGTAGTTCCTGAACACGACCCTTCAGTTCTTCCAGTCTTTCGATGCGGGTCAGTAATTTAGTAATATTATCTGTTATGTTTTTATCAGCTACTGGTATTTCCCAATCTGGAATAAGTTGTTCCACACTTATCTGAAACATATCAACAAATATTATCAAAGTATTAAAACAATCTGTTCCTCACTAACTGACGTTTTCTCAAACTGCTTAAAGGGAAACTATCCCAAGACATTTTCATTGTTTGGTCTCAATGGAGTGCTGCACATTAAATTACCATATATACCTGACTATAAGTCTACCTCATGTGTAAATCAAGGGCAGGCTTTGAGGCCAAAATTATGGATTTTACCATGACCCATGGTTAAGCTGAGGGTAAAATTTGGAGGCTCCTTCAGTGTGTGTATATGTGCATACAGCAAAAGAGACTCTAAGTGAGGCTTATTGCTTCAGTGTTTGTTTCAACTTTGGTTTCAGCCTTCACCCAGACAGCAACAGCCAGTGCGGGCAGGAGAGGAATTCTGTTTGTCTAACAGGAATTAATCACTCAGGACTCTTTCTGCTTGGCTCAAGAGAAAAAGAAACTCTCTTTCCACCACACAGGGAAATCTGAAAGAGCTGCTATCACATTACCATACTGACCCATAAATGTATAGAAGTTTATTGTTAAAAGCTAAAAGCCATCACAATATACAATAGATCCAAACAGTAAATACAAAAACAATATAAAAAAACCAAGGCACAAAAACCACAAATAAAACAACATGGTAAAATTAGTAAGAGAGACCCATCAACAGAAAATAATAGTACATCATAAATGATAAAATAATAAAAAACATAAAACTAGAATGGTTCTAGCCATCATTCCGATCAAGAAAACTGATTCTAATCTTGCTAGCAGCTAAACCAAATTTTGCTACCATAGAAGTAACAAATACATTGTTGCCGGTCAAACAGACACAAATCTGCTGAAGGCAAGATCTATTGGAAAGGGATTTTAAAATACATTCAAGAAACCTTTGTCTAGGTGATATATACAAACGACAATGTAAAAGGTAATGTTCAATATTCTCCACTTCCCTGGTTTTGCAGATACATAGTCTTAGATGAACAGGAGTGTTATTATATCTGCCCGTCAAATAGGCAGAAGGCATACATTGGTACTTTAGAGCAGTAAATGCTTTTCTAGCAGGGGCCAGAGAAATATCATTAAAGTAATGCTCTAACCCAAACGATGTCTTGTACAATGGGTACCAAAAAGAAAAAGAAGAGTTCGAGAGTGCAAGAAGATTGGCCCATTTAGAAGCAAGATAAATTTTCTCTTTAATCAGTTGCTTGACTCTATGAGTGGCATAATTTGGAAATGAGTCCACATTAATCTCATAGTTCTGCAATATTGTTCTAACTATAGATACCCAGGAGCTTGGAGAGTTAACAGATATTTGTTCTAAAAAACATTTTTTGGGGGCCTGGAATCACTCATGGATAACAGCATTAGCCTGTAGAAGGCAAGAGCAGTATGTGTACCAGCTTGAAGAGTAGTTTGGCCTGTTTCAGCTCTCAGAAAAGAGACAAGGGTACACTTAGGGACAGCCAACATGGATCTTAAAAATAAGTTCTGAACAGTTTCTAAATTTGAGACACTGTTGTATCCCCAAATTTCTGCTCCGTATAATAACTGAGGAACAATTTTTCTTTGATAAACCTCGACAGTAGGTGCTACTAAGTGACCTCCTTGAAGTCTATGGAATTTCAACAGAGAATTTATAGAGAGGGATTTTAGCTTAGTAGCAACAAAATGAGTTTCCCATGACAAATTAGATTGAAATCTTAAACCCAAGTCATTGTAATAGGATTGTTGATCAATAGATTTTGCCTCAAGGCTCCACCGATGAAGTTGGTTTTTTACCCAAAAAACACAACTTTGGTTTTAGAGTGATTAACTATTAACATTTCCTTTGTACAGTATTCAGTTAAATTCTTTAAGAGTTTGCACATTCCGATTAAGGTGACTGAGATCAAAACAATATCATCGGCATATAACAACACTGAAAGTTTAACATCCTGAATACTAGCTGGGGAAAATGTTGATCCTTTTAAGGCCTGGACAACATCATTAATATAAAAATTAAATTTAAAAAGGTGCCAGAAGACAACCCTGGCATACACCTCTATCTGTGGGGATACTCTTGGATAGAACCCCATTTACCCCAAGTCATACTGACCCATAAATAAGTCAACCTGGGATTTTGGGGTCAATTATGGGGCATAATTTTTTAGACTTATAGACAAGTATATACGGTAAGTTAAAGTTAAAGCTACACATTAATATATTTACATGTTTAACATGTTCTGCTGAAATTTATGTATATATATTAGTTTCTACATAACAGTATGCATATCTGAAATACTAATATTTTATATAAACATAGACAAGAAATTTGTGCAATTTGAATAAGCACTAAGGCAGAAATCCTGGTAATACAAAACCGAGCTGTAACATTTCTTATCCATTTCAAAATTTTCAAAGAAGAATGGGAAAAATATAGCTCTCTTGACATTCCTCACAATTGGCTTAAGTCAGTAGGAATCTGGGTTACCTCTAGCCACAGATAAAGAATTGGAGTCCCAGTCCCATTTTGCCTTCACCACACACTCCCTTTTGCACTCCAAGCAGAAAAAGGGCAAAAGGTTTTTAACACACTTTTCTGCCTGTGAACAACAGGGAATCTGCCAGAATTCTCACCTTATGCTCATTCTTACATCTGAACTAGGAAACAGGCAGATAGGAATAAAAAAAAAGTTAGTATGTAATGAATTTCCTTTATTCTCAATGTGTAAAACTGGAGAGCACTTAGTACTGGGTTATGTCCCAGCTTTGAGCCTGGAAATAGTGCTAGAAAGTAAAGAGGGAAATTTCTGTCTCTCTCCAGCACAGCTAACTTGTGACTAGATATAACTAAAGTCCTCAGTTTGCTCTTGCTGGTGGTTCATCCCTTGAGTAAGGTACCACACACTGCCTCAGGATCTACACAAGAGTTGCTAGATTCCTTGCAAGGGGTGGCTGAGGTTCCACTCCCTTCAGAGGAGCAGTGATTCTGCACCCAGGTCCCAGAGAGCAGCCATTTTAAAAAAAGCAAGGTTCTGCCTGGGGTTACCATGTCACAGCAGAATGCTCACAGAGAAAAGTAGGTTGCTTACTCATTGGTGTGGTTCTTCAAGAAATTATCTATGAACTCACACATATGAGATTCTCTGCTCCTACACAGACCAGCTTTGAAAATGTCTAAAGATAGACCTTTTCAGCTGAGGACCCACTCCTCCCCCCCCCCCAAGTATTGCACATGCTTTGTTGAGTTCCTGCTCAAACCTCCTCAGTTCCATGTCTGCCAGAACAGCCAGCAGCCAAGGACGTCAAGCATACCAATACAGGGGAGGCGGGGGAGGTTTACAGATTTGAAGAACCAGTTACAGGTAAGCAAAGTGCTTTTCTTCTTTGGTCTCTGACTCACACATATGGGATATTAGCAAGCTATACACACCTGGATGGAGGATAAGACTATACTCACAACAACTGAAGCACAGACAAGTCTAAGAAAGTAGAATCTCTGGTCCGAACATCAAGTGTATAGTGTTTTACAAATGTAAGTGGCTAAGCCCACACAACTGCTTGACAGTCTGTATGGGCACACAAGCCAGGAACGCATATGAAGTAGAGACATCCCTTCTGGAATATAAATGGTTAGAGGAAGGCTCTGGCTTTCTGGCAATCTCATAAGTTAACCAGATAGCAGCCACCCACTCAGAAATGTGTCAGAAGTGCATTCATCATCTGTGGACAGGTTCACAAAAAAGGCTGGAAGTAAGAGCTGCTGAGACAAATGAAAAAAAGGAAGGAAGTAACACCTGGAAACAGGAATGCCTTAGCCTTGTGGAACTGGAGGAACAGCAGGTCCATCTTCAAAGAAGCCAACTCACTTGCCCTTTTGACAGAGGTGATGGCCACAAGGAACACAGTCTTCCACACAAGGAGCTGCAAGTCACATGAGGCAAGGGGTTCAAAAGAATGGGAGAGAACCAGCTGTAAGTCCCAGGCACAGCGATGGGAGTTTGAGAAGAAATGGTATTAATAAAACCTTTGAAGAAAATATTAACCAACAAGTGCACAAACTAAGAGGGGAAGTTTCAAATGAAGGCTGAGAAAGCAACGACATAAACTTATGAAAGAGATGGAGAGGCTCTGTGGTGTCAAGGAAGATAGAAACTGAAGAATATGACTAATGGACTCTCATGACAGTCCATATGAATGTCCCTGAGAAAAGCAAGGAAGTTCTTCTACTTGTAGCTGTATGACTTCCTGGTTAATTGCCTACACACAGAGTGAAGGATAGCTAACATCTTTGGGGAAATATCCTTCAAACTGTAAAATGAAGAGCGTGAAGATCCAGTTGTCACTTCTGTTAGCTTGATGAGGAGATTGTTGGGGCGTACAGACGAGCTGTGTCTTGCACAGATACACACAGAGTTGATGCATGTAGGCAGGAATGCCTAGAAGAAGGTTTTCATGAAGAGTCTGCAGCTCTGAGCTGCACAGAAAAGTTCCTCCCACACACATGCTGCAGCTTTGAGCTCCCAGATGAAGGAATGAATCTTCGGACAGCGAGACTTCATTCCACACAAGGACTTTTAATCTTTGTTGCAGAACTATTTACAAAGATTACACTGAGTATCGGACATCCATCTTGAACACTCACAACTATACAGACCAATAAAGTGCTTCGTCAACCACCAACCGCAACAACCCAACAACAGAGATAGTGACTCTCTCCATTATATAGGTGGTCTTCCTGGAAGCCATGTGACAGCCATGCCACCAATGAAACCTGGCTGGTTTCATACCCAGTACCTGTTGCATCAGAATACTACCCATGATGTACCTCTGGCTGGCTTCACCTACTGTGCATGTTTCATCAGATCTCCCATGATGCACAGCTCACCAACTGCTGGCTCATGCACCTGCCACTTGAACTGTAGTAACCTCTGCTCCAGTTCCTCCTAATGGCCACATCCATGTCATTTTCCAGACCAGGGTGCAACATGGTCTTGACAGAGATTGTGGCAGAATGATAGCCAGTGAAAGCAATGACAAGATAGGTGTAGGAGTGTGGTGAAGCACATCTGTTGAAAAAACCAAAGTGTCACTAGAATGTAGTTTTTGATGTTATTCCTGTCCTTCACAGGGTCTGTGGTGATGAGTGGAAAGGGAGAAAAGGTGTACAGGAGAGTAGCACTCTAGTCAAAAAATAAACATGTCTCCTAGTATGCCTGACAAAGTATGTCCCTGGGTTCAGTGACAACAGCACTGACCATTATCCACACTGGCAAACAAGTCCATCTTTGAATGGCCCCAAGGACTGAATACCTCATGGAGGACTTAAGGAAGTAGCTTCCATTCATGAGATTGCGTTTGTGATCTGCTGAGAACATTGGGCAGAAAGCTTTCCTTCTCTGGAAGGTAAATTGCAATAGGAGTGATGCACTTTATGATGCACCAATCCAAGAACTCAATGGTGAGATCTACCCATCCATCCATGGTTGGGGAGCTCACATGGGGACTCCAGCCATCAGATGTACTTGATCACTGAGAGCGCTCCCACAAGAAAGATTTAAGTTTAGAGGCTCTACAATGGGGGTACCTATCTGTGATACGAGCTTCCCCTAAACAAAAAAGACACTTGGAATGGCCATCATTAAAGGCGATTTTACAATGCAATCAGAGCAATTTCTAAAAAGGGCAGCCATAAGAGGCCTAGAAGCGGCAGGCCCATCCGGGCCAAAAGCAAACCACTCTCAACAATAATTTTTTTTAAGGCAATGCTTGAAAAAAAAAAGGAAGAAAGACCAAAAATCTACCATACAGTAAGGGAAAGGGAAAAGCAGGGGAGAGAAAAAGTCTACCATACAGTAGAAATCTACTCAACTCTGCAAACCAAAGGAGATGTTTCTCTTGTGGCGGATGAAAGAGAACTGAAGGAGGAGCTAGATTGGCGGGACTAGGCATGCTCAGTGTATGGGAGTGGGTGGGGCTCCCGCCAATCTGCTCAGCTTTACAGTTTCCAAATGGAGTCACTGCGCAGGTGCAATACCCAATTGTGTGAGGCACAGAGACCACGAAGAAGAAGTACTTGATCACTGCTGTAGAATATCCAGTTCCAAATTTTTACCCATTCTCAGCAACTGATCAGCATATAAACCAATATAGTGCAGTGGAGACAGTGGGCCTTGGTTAGCCAGATTTGGATCAAGTGATTGATCCAGTGGAGCAGAGGAAGATAAATCAGAGCCAGAGTTTTCAGAGCCAGAACCTACAGAATGAGAAGGGGGGGGGGGGGGAATGCCTGCTCATCAATCATCTGAAAGAGTTGCAGAAGAAAGAGACTGCTGTGTGGACCTTCCCATCAGAATCAATGCCGGTGGAACAGCCTTTGGTTATGAAAGGGGAGAAGGAAGTGGAATCAGGGGCTTTACACCTGCCAATTTGGTAGAAACTGGTTGATCTAGAAGACATGGTTGACCAGATGGAGTCATATGCAACAGAGATACTGATAGCGGGACTCTCAGGACTGGTGGGCCTTGGATTTCAAATCCATAATCACAGACAGACTTTGGAGGTGGTGGATATGGATAATAGGGCCTGTACCAGTTTCTATCATGATATGGATGACATTATACAGATGACACCATATGGTGGGGAATACACCCAATAGTCATTGTAGTATTGCCTCAGTAATAATAATAATAATAATTTTATTTATGTTTCCCCGCCTCTCCCATTGGATCGAAGCGGGGTTACAGTAATAGAGGTGGACAAGGAGGATGACATTGAGGATGCTCCTAAGGGTGAATATAAGATGGTTCTTGCAGTGTGCTAGGCGAGCGCTGACAAATTGGTGTCCTGGACCTGTGCAAGGTGATGGAGGGGTGACTAGAAGTGATAGATCAACCTTTTGCTGCAATGCAAATGGAAGACTGCAAATTGAGCATCTCACTCTCCCAGTGTTACCCCATACGTTGGACATCCATCAGGTTTGGCTCTGGGAGAAGACCTTCCTTGAAGTATTCTATAACAAGAATGGAATAGCCAGGCCCACACTAGCAACCATGCCCACTAACAGCAACTGGAAGAACTGGAATAGACAGTCCAGTCAGATCAAGGGCCCCACTAATATAGCCATCATCTTCAGAAAAGTCAATAGTACACAAGCAGGTTTGGATCTCTTTTGACAAGCTGATGGGTCATCCAAAAGAACATTAGCAAGACTTTGATTTCTTCTATGAACTGAAAAATCATCAGAAGGGTTCTTTTATTTCTCAGGAGCAGCAGAATCTTTGGACAAAGCCTGCATGAATTCAAGTGGCATCAATAACTTCAAGCTGGTCTGGGCTCAAACCAAAGCTGATGGTTTCAAAATTCCCTGATAAGCTAGGGAGGTTTTTCAGTACTAGTACAATCTATTGAGTAGGTGGTAAAGCTGATAGCCCCAAAATGCACGGAGCAATGCACATAGAAGCCATGAAAAGAAGCCTGTTTCTGGCAGAAAGATCAGCTATGTTTGCTGTCTGGTTTGGCTTTCTGAACATTACTTTTATCTTAACTATTCTGTGCCTCTCATGGGGCTCCTGGACTAATTTAGGGAACATTTGACACCATGTCTGGCACTTCCAACTTGGAAACAGGAGAAGCACCACATTTCCCACCAAGGAAACCTGAAAGTGTCATACTCTAATAAGAGAAAACAGTGCAATAATTCTGCTTCTCACTGTATGGAAATATCAGAAGCTGGCCCCTGAGCCAACCCTTCAGCCCCTGTCCACAATTCTGGAACAGGCAAAATGAAATACATGTACAGGAAAAGAACAGTGAAATAGAAGATTACATGGGCTTTACTTTCAATTTCTTATTTTTAGTGGGGCTCTTTATGTTGCTTCTGAAACAGAAATGAAGGTGGTGGCAATCATGAAGGTGCTATGTTCCCAAGGAGAAAAAGAAATTCCTGCCTTCCTGGTTAAGATGCAACAGATGGAGACTAGAAATACCAGCCACAGGAAGAGGCATTTTAGCACGTTTTCCCAATTTTAGAAGTGAAACCTACTCCAGCTATCTTCAAATGGATAGAAAAGTTGAGATGCATAAATGAAACTGCATAGCAAAGGGGCATTAACCACATTAGTCCTTAGCTGTCTGTACAAGAGCAAAATAACAAATTTTCATTTTAGTAGACCATCTAATAGCTAATGTAAAAGTAATCATAACAAACAGCAGTGTAGACAGAGAAATACTTTATACCATATATTCAAAAATTTTCTTGTCAAAATGGATCAATCAAAATTCTACATTTAAATTTACCTCTTCCATCTCATGGACTTCTTTTTCAAACCACTGGAAGAAAAATAAATATATACAGTTAGGTACTGATAGATTACACATTTTGCTTGAAATAAAATGGATTTTAAAATTTGTATAAAAAGAACAGTTTCTTACCTTAAGCAATGATTCTAATATCTATAAAAAAATAAGTGATAATTTAACATCAAATTACTGTATAAATATAGCATGAAACATTCTCAGTGAATAACATGTTGATACATACATTCTGTCCCTTGATACAGTCTCAAATTAAATGAGATTCATGCACTATAGATCATATATCACACACTTCTCAAAATGACCCAAATTTCCAAATTATCCAAATTTCTTTTCTTTAAAAATAATATTGAGGTTTTGTCAAACAACAAACCATTGGATTCATCAATGTCACTTCTACCATGTTTTTGTAAGGTAAGCTCAACATACCAGCTACAGTAGAGTCTCGGTTAACCGACCTTCACTTATCTGACGTTCTGGATTATACGACGTCCCATGCATCAGATTGGGGACAAAAGTCCCTTGCCTCCCCTCCCCTCTCTCACCTCCTTCCCTTCCCTTCCCTTCCCTTCCCTTCCCTCCCTCGTTCCTCCCTTCCCTCCCTCATTCCCTGCTAATCTTCCCTGCTTGGACCAGGCCTCTCCTCAGCAGCTTCATTTACCTCAGGCCAAAAGGAGTCTGCAGACTCCCTTTGGCCTGAAGAAAACGAAGCCCCCGAGGAGAGGCCTAGGGCTCTCCTCCACATCTCCCGAGTCCTCTCCTTCCCTGCCTCCCTTCCCTTTCCCTCAAAGGGCTCCAAAGATCCCTTTGGGAGATAGGGGAGGTCCGTGAAGAGAAGGACCGGGCGTGTGCTCAGGCTTCTTCATCCATGCCTCCCTTTCCTCTCCCCCAAAGGACTCCAGGGAACTCATTGAGGAAGAGGAAAGGTCCGGGGTGAAGAGGACTGGGCCCATGCTTCCTCCCGGCTTGCCTTTCTTCACCCTGAAAGGACTCCTCCTCCTCTCCCAGGAGCTTTGTTGGTCCTGAGGCATCCTTCCAGGGATGCCTCAGGTCTGGCAAACCTCCTCAGAAAGGAGAAGGGGTCATGGGCCGACTCTTCCTCCTCCCTGCCAGGCTTTGCTTTCCCTTCTTCCCTTCCCTTACCCTCAAAGGGCTCCAAAGAGCCCTTTGGGGGAAAGGGAAAATCCACCACAGAGGAAGCAGGAGGAAAGCAGGGAAGGAGGGAGGGGAGGGGAGGGACTTTTGTCCCCAATGGCGGCACAGGTGCATGCACGCTGTCATTGGGGACAAAATGATCCTCTGGGTTATCTGAAATTTTCGGGTATCCAACTATCAGTTGGCCCCATTTATGTCAGATAATTGAAACTCTACTGTATTAACATATCCCAGTAACAAAATGAAAAGTGAAAATAAGTTACTTATGTGAAAAGAAGCTGGAGTCCTGAACTGGGCCACTGGAAGAAGGAGATTCTATGCATTCCTTCTTGGACCGGTTCTTCTTGTTTTGCATGGCATTGGTGCCAATTCAGGCTGTGTTTAGAGTGTGTGTCATGTAAACAGCATGCTCCCAATGCAGCCTGAAGTTATGTCATTATGCACATGTGTTTCGTGCTTATGTAACTAACAGTTCCCATAAGGCACATAAACAAGAGCTCCAAATTTAATATTTACTAGATCCATCCTTGGCCATACCAGTCAGCAAATCTTGAAAAAAAGACTGAACAGAAAAGCAGAAACTTTCCAAACATAGCAAGAAAGTGCTTCTAAACAGACCCATAGCTAGGCCTTTAGGGGCCCTGGGGCAGAAAGTACATTCAGGGCCCCTCCTTTTTCTGAACACCTCGTTGCCTTGATGTGCAGTCACCGCAGCAACGATCCGGGGGAGAAAAGGGCGACCTCTGGCCACCCCTTTCTCCTCATCTGTATAGCCACTTAATTTAAAGGTTTTATTATACGTCACAAAAATATCAGTTCATTTTTAATTTTCTTGTATTCTCTTTGGGGCCCTCTTTGACTGGGGGACCCAGGGCGGTGCCCCAGTTGCCCCAGCCTAGATAAGGGCCTGCTTCTAAAAGCTCTATGTTTCTTTTATATTCAATCATACATACTTGTTTTTCTTCACGAAGTGCTGTTTCTAATTGATTATTAAGTTGTGAACAACATATCAGGAAAGAGGTCATCTCTTCATGATCTTCCTTCTAATGAGAAAAAGTAATAGTTTTAAACTGTATATCCCTAGTTTAATTTCATTTAAAATCTATTATTGGCTCGTGAAAAATATTATTGATACTAACTTTATTTCAATTCTTGGGATTTTTTCTCAGCTTCAAATTATTCTGAGTTGCAATTATGAAATTAAACAGTGCAGTATTAAATTCTGTAAATAATTTGAGGGACCTAGACACTTAATATACAACTTATATTGTATATTGTTCAATTTATTTCCAAGATGAAAAATGTGTAACAGCTGTTAGTTTTAGAAAGCACAAATGAAGAGGTCCTCACAAAAAAACAAAAACAAAAAATACATTCATGCTGTTCCCACAGCAGAATCCAGGACATTGAATACTCTCTGTAGAACCTTTAGAACAGAAATTTATGGAAAGAACAAACCCAAGTTGTCTGACAAGCTTGACAGAAATCATCCTTTTTTCCAACTTAATGGATCAGTGAACAAATAAGCAGGCAAGAAAAAAAGGAGTAACTAATTGTCATATTACCTCTTGCAGAACCTACAGTTCAAATGCCACTTCTGCAGAATCTACAAACCAAAGTTCAGGTCACTACTTTACAGATGTCCGCCACCAGAATGCCCACCACCATAAAAGCTGGTGGCATATTTTCATTATCCTCAGGAGAAAATGCACAATAATTTTTGACTTCCAAGGATTCTTTTTCTAAGGTCTCACCACTTTAAATATCCAGAAATGCTAGACTATGGTCCAAAACATACTGTGGAAGTAATCCAGTTTGAAATTGTTCTAACTGTTCTGGCTTAATGATAAGGAATTCTAGGAACTTTAGTTTTGAGAGACATTTTGGGCCAAAACAGAGTCTGAAAAGGACTGATTGGCGCTGCCCCAGAGCTGCTTGCACAAGGGATGTGGCAAACACACGCCACAGCCCCAATCCGCTCTGAACCAGGCCCAAATAGAAACAAAAAAGATCTGCTCCTATTTAGACCAGGAAAGGGCCACTTTTGGCGACCACACCACAGCCCCAGGGTGGCTTCTGTGCACTCTGGTGGCATGCGGCATGTAAACGCATGCCCCTAAAGCGTCCTGAAGCCGCCCCCATGTGATTGGCTAGGCAGCTTCCAGGCAGTTTGGGAGCATGTGGCATGTAAACGCTGTGCTTCCAAACCATTCAAAAGGCGGCTTAACTTGCCAGTCTGCTTTGGCCCTTAGCCTTCAGAGTGCTCTTGTGCCACAATAAACTACAATTCCCAGGATTGCCTAGAACTGAGCCAAGGCAGTTAAAACAGTCTCAAACTGGATTATTTCTGCAGGTCTTCATTTTTCCATGAGACCTATCAGAACTGAGATAAGGTTCCAGATTGGAAATCTATGCACAACTGACAAATTGACTAGACATGTCTCACTAAAACAGAGGTGCAGCTCTCTGGACACATTCAGCAACACCACCACTACCCCACCGGCTTTTTTTCTAAGCCTCAACTACTCCACTCTCTAGATTGTACCTTTACTGAGCAAGAAGTGAACTGTTTCTCCTGGAGGTCACTAGAAATGTCCAGGAATGGTAACTCACCTTTTAAATAAATTGAACAACCCTCCTGCATTGATTAATATCAAAGATACTCATTGTTCAAAACAAGCAATGGACTCCCAACTGCTTTCATTTTCTGGAGGTGCATTTTTTCGGGGGCAGTAGATGTGGCCCTTGGAAGATTTGTGGTCAGAACATTCGCCCCTCAACCCACTGCAATTCTCTATCCCTGCGCTAAGGAACAATTAAAGATGAAGATGGAAGAAATCTGCTTCTTCTCTTGGCAACCTACCAAACTGACTAAGACCTGCTTTTTAACAATGCTGGAGCCAAGACTAGAAAGGAGCTTGAAAATATCCAACACTTCCTTAATCCCACCAAGTAATGGAAAATTATTATGGTCTTGGCATCATTTCAGTAAGGCATTTTCATGTGATGCTCTAAACTATCTGAATGACAAATTCTTTAGAAACTGCAAAGAATAATCAACTTTTATAGCCAGCTTCCAAGCTATCAGCTAAAAGAGATCTACACTAGGAGGGAGAACTGAAATATCAGAAGAGTTGGGAATCAAGGACACCTTAGCTAATGTGGAGCTATCAAAATCAGTTTGGGCAAAGTGCTTGTGACCCTTTGGATGACCTCAGCCAATAGAAGGAACCATGGAAAGACAGAATGCAACTCCACACCTATTAATCTAATAGTACATTTATGCTTTCCACTCGTGGACACAGGATTGTTGAAATGAATCGAGCCTTCACAGTTTTCTGGTGTGAAAAACAGATCTGACAGTTGAAGCAAACCTCCATTTGATTAAATATTTGCCAGTCAAGGACCTACTCTGACTCAAGTAGCAATAACCAGCTCAGACAATAATCTGTCGATCCATTTTTCTCCTGCAAAGTTTTTTTTGTCTGAAAGGAATCCACAACAACAATTTATGTGTCTGCTAATTCAAGAAAGATGGATGGATCCCACTACTCATTTGTATAGGCCTTAACTATGACATTGTCCATCCTGATAATCAAGTTACAGTTCATTACTGTAACCCTGAACACCAGGAATGCCACAAATATTTGTGATTCAGCTTATTTTTGTTGGCTCAACTATCCTGAATAAAGAACTTGCCCTGATGACTTCCCCAAAGGGCATTCAAAGAGTAACATAAGTAGTTATAATCAGCCTAGTACAGGCCCTTTGACAATCTCTTTGCCTCTTTGGTCACCAAGACTTCTTGACAAATGTCAGTATTTAGCATTCAGCTGCTGCATGCTATCTGGTATCTGCTCTGAGTGACTACAAAGTTGGATCCTAAACTGTAGCCCATTTGCTACACTTTTCCAAGAGATCTTGAGCTGTGATGGGCTCAGGAAGATATTCAGATAATGCAACTGTTATGCTGGAAGTAGATTACGCTTGTCTATATAGAAGTTATGTTGGAAGCAGATGACTCTTGTATACACAAAGCAATTCTTCCAGAAATAGGCTAAAGTCATTTTGCTATCCAAAAGACACATTTTCCTGGCAGGAGACTGTGGGGTAGTCTGCATTGGCCAAATAAAGCAGCTTCTAACTGCTTTGAAGGTGTCGTGTTTAGACGAAGTACACAGCGAAAGCGGGTGGAAAGCAAAATGAAGCCACACTCCAGGGCTAAAAACCAGAGCAAAAAGAAGCTATCATTTTCTGACTCAAGGCAGAAAATGTGTATCATCACACCAACCTATAAACAGACCAGCAGCAGTCCAGGACTGCAGCAAAACAAAAGCATGATCATCAATAATGCAATGGATGTGATTACAACATAGACAATGTCCAACAGGGGAGCAAGGGATGAAGGAGGCACGTATGAGGGGTGTCCATGATTGTCAATGTATCTTTGGGCATAATGATGGAGCAATGCACTATACAGGCAGTGCACAGCACGTGCAACTGTATGGCCAGACATATGGGCGGGTGTCCAAAGGAATGGCATCTGGGTGGGAAGAGGGAGGTAACTGGGTTACAGGCAGTGTGTTTGTGCGATGGTGTGCATGCATGGTGGGGAGGCAACAAAAATATAACTCTGCAGTGCAGCTTGACGCTGCATGGTGCGGACAACCCATGGGTGTTTGGCCTGCCTTGGGAGGCGGCAGTGTGGACAGCAGGGTTTCACCCCACTTTCAGAAAATCGAGGATCAAGCTGCTTTTTCCTGCCTGTCTGCTCCAGCCCTATATCAGCTAAGGATGGAGACATCATTTATCCAAAGATGAGCAATTGCTAGCATCAACAACTTAGTGAACATGCTAGAGGTCAATGTCAGCTTGAAGGAAAGCAATCCATAGTGAAAATATCTGTTCTCATAATAAAATCTCAAGAATTTGTATTCATTATCCTATATTGAAATAGGAAGGTAAACTTCTGAAAAGCCAAGGAGGCCAGAAATTCTGTCTATGAGAAGTGTTCCACTTCTGGGTTTCATTTTGAAGTGCTTCTTCACCAATTACTTGACATCAGAGCCGTCCTTGACTGTAAATAGTTGAGGGGAGATTGGAGTGGTTAATGCACAACAGAATGGTTGTCAATAAAAGAAAATAGTTCTTACTCTAACAGACAACATACTCACAAACAACTGTGACATTAAGTGGCTTTTGCAATTGGGCACAGCAGTATTCAAGGGTGGGTTCTTTGCTACCTCATCAGCTCCACTAAGTCTATTCTCTGAGGACAACAAAAGGAGTCGCCATTGTTAGTTTCAGACCCATGCTTCATTTATTTTTATGCTGCCATAGTACCCTAACAGGATTCTGTACACATGTGTGTTCTATATGGATATACGTGAACAAATGTAGAATTTATGAAATCAAGATCCTTGACTTCATAGGTTCTCAAGCACATATGTTTCTCTTATTGCAGACATGACACTCAACATTTTGACATCCAGAGTTAATATCAGAGCATGTGCTAATTTCCACTCCTAAATGAATATTCAGCCCAATGCAGTGATGGCAACAGTTGTGAAGAGCTTTTTTCCACAAAGACTTTGTTTCTGTGTAATCTCACATAATGAGAATCACAGTGGCAAAGAGTGGTCAGAGAGTACAGAGAGCACTCATCTGCGGAGTATGGAGACAATGACGTATAGTTACAATCCACCACCATTTTTTTTTATATTGAACAAAAATCACAATGAATAAAAACTGGGTAACACAAATGACAGAAACAACAAAATACCCAAAATGTACAAAACAAACTACAAACAAATCTATAACAAAACATATTAGAAAAAGATGACTTCCAACTATCTCTTCTGCAGGTACATTTCTTTATAGATACCACCCCTCTTTATTTCTCCTACTAATTACATTTCATCTATATATTTACTCATGCTGACCAATAAAACCAACAATCATCATATTACCTTCCTTATTTTTCAAAAAGTCAGTGAAATCAATTAACAATTTCCAATTTGTACACAGTCTTTAAATAAGGTTTAAAACCTTATTTCAACATTTTGATATAACTGTGGACCAAACCATATGTTATGTTACTTGTATGTACACAATGAACCATCACATTCCTTTAAAAAATTAAATAGCTGCTGTGGAGTAAGTGGCTCCAATAGCTATATATCTCAGAGAGCAGAATATGGCATAAAGAAAGATGAATTTAATTACTTCTGCCCATCTCCTTCACCACAAGACACACACCAAGTCCTCAAGCTACTGGGAGCTTCCTTTCTGGGATCAAAAGCAACACAGCTGGACAATTTTCATTCAGAATACAGAAAAAAAGATGTACACAACATATGCAAATGACATATTTAATTTCATCTTTTGAACATGCAATTATCCTATACAGTTCTGAGTGCAAATCCTTACATAGTTAAAATGGCACCTTTGCGTATAAAAGGAAGGCAGCCATTGGAAAACCAAAGGTTTGCAGAAGTATCAAAGGCTTTTGAAATCCTAACAGGGAAACCACAAAATATTCTAGAGAAGACTATGGAGTTTATCAGACAAGGGAAATTGGAAATATAATCCAATGGATATCTGAACGCAATCATGGGGTTTAACGTTATTGTATGATAACCCACTACACGCAAATTTGGGCAATGGGAAGTCAGTCCGAACGCAATCATGGTTTCACATTATTGCATGATGGACTGCCACATTCAAATTTGGGCAATGGCATGCTATTTTCTGGCAATGGGGAGCCAGTTTGAACACAATGTGCATTCATGTAATTGTGCTAAACTAGCGACTTTAAGTGAATGCGTTCTGGCCCCACTTTCTTTTCATTCGAATTTAAGAGAATTTCCTCCCATTTGATAAACTCCATTGTATACTCAGTGAGCATGAAGACTCATTCCTGAGGGGAAATGGAAAACAAGGAAAAAATTAGAACTTTGTATCCCAGAGTAAAGTATGGGTGGCTGCATGACATCCTGAATGAAAGCCAATTTGATCAGATTTGCATGGAAATTTGATTATACTTTATGACACGTTATGGCACTGAAGTGGTTTTAGTTTTGATCTGTACTTGGAGGACTGGAAATGTGGGACTTAGCAATGACTTAGGAATTCTCCTGGACTTGGCAGTGACTTTTTATAACACTAACCACAGTATTTTTCTTAGCAGGCTGTCCAAGTTGTAAACTGGTGGTACTACATTCATTCTATTCCTCCTTGAGCGCCATTTCTAGAATATGGTTCTGAGTGATAACTGCATAAATTTATGGTATTTACGTTGTGGCATACTTCAGTGCTCTATCTGTCTGCTATACTGTACTTTTAAACATTTACAAAAAACACCCCAAAACCACTGTCCCAAGACATGGAGTAAAGTGTTACCAATCTACAGATTACTCACTTCTACTTCTCTTTTTCATCCAGCAAGAAGAATTCGGCTGTATCCACACTGCAGCAATAATCCAGTTTGACACCACTCAAGCAACTGTCCTGACTCAGTGCTATGGAATTCTGGGAACTGTAGTTTTGAGTTATTTAGCCTTCTGTCAGAGAGCTCTGGTGCCACAACTACAGTTCCCAGAATTCCATAGCATTGAGCCATGCCAGTTAAAGTGGTGTCAAACCAAATTATTGCTGCAGTGTGGATGCAGCCAACAAATAAAAAGCAGTTTAAATCCATAATCAGTGTTTGGGCACAGCAACAGCATACATAAAGGCTAATAAACTGAAGCTTATGATAGCACTCTTCTTGGCAGACTGTTTATCCGCCTGGCCAAGTAGTGTTCACCTGTTCAGGACACAAGTGAATTCTCCCAAAACACACATATTCATAGTCTGGAAATGTTACATGAAGCAGCTCTGCTACTGTAGGCTCAGGTTGCCTTGGTACAGAATATCTTTCACCAGTTGAGGATTATGTGCCATCAGGAGGCCTTTCTGGAAAGAGATAGCCTCACACACCCTATAGATTAGAGTAACATGATAAATGTTAAATGTAATTAAATGTAAAACAATCTAGGAAGTACATGGAGGGAAAGGTAGAAACACTGACAATAAATAAAATAATACAATAAAGCGCAAACATTTGGAGAATGGAACACCTGGAATGCAATGAGTGAGTCTTACCATGGGAAAACCTAATTCAAGTATGAAACCACATGGCATGAGATGCCAGAGATCCATAGGAATCTTATCTTGTCATGAACAGGCAGTATGTAATCATTCCTTAGCCTGATTCCTATTGTTAGTCCTCAACTAGAGTTGATCCACTGAATTAATGGGTTTTAACTATGTTTTGATTCACCATTCAGTACTTGATTTAATCAGTCTACTCTAGAGAGACTAATACCAGGATTTTAGACTTCTTATCCAGACCGAAGCTCAGTTTTTGAAGAAAGCCTGATTAAAATATTTATCATCTGTAAAATGTTTAAAATAATGGACTTCTAAATCACTGACAATTTGCAGCTATCTGTACTTCTATAGCAGCTATTCAAGTGTCATACAATGTTATTTACAAAACATACAAAAGTTTCAGGTTCTTCCTCCTCCTCTTCTTCGCCCTCTTCTTTCGTTGCTCCACCCTTTGCATACACACCTTCCATGGTGCTTACAATCTGTGAAAAGTTCCAAATCATTTTATTATGTCTCACCAGCTATCCTTCATTCTTATCTTATCTTAAATAATAATACTGTAATAATAATAATAATAATAATAATAATAATAATAATTTTATTTATATTTTCCCTCCTCTCCCAGGTGAATCAAGGTGGGATTACAGATCCTTAAAAACATGACCTTGAATCTTTGAAGTTGGTTTTAAGGATCTGTATTTTAGCTTGTTTTTGTTTGTATTTGTTATTGTTTTCTGCCTTGTTTTGTTGAGATAATATAAGTGGGGACCATCGTTCTTCAAAAGGTAGAGGAAGATTCTACCCCTGCAACCTTCTAGATTGATCAGTGAGCTTTTCCATAAACCAAAAATTCCAAAATCGAGACCACCAATCAGTCATATTGACCTTTCCAGTTTTCTAAGCCCTGGCAATTTCAATCCTGGCCAATGCCAACAAAAATGCAATAATATCTTTATTGTGTAATGTCTTATTTTGATTAATAAACACGGAAAGCAATAAAAGTTCTGGAGAAGGGACAATTTTTTGATCAGTGATTTCTGAAACTAAGTTAACTACTGAATGCCAAACTGCAAATACATTTGGACAATTGTACCACGTGTGCAGGAAGGTACCTCTCTTACTACACCCTCTCCAACAACACGAGGTGGGGTTCTTAGTAATGCGTGCAAGTTGTAGTGGTGTGAGGTATCATCTTAAGTGCCTTCTTAAACGGCTCCAAGGAGGTAATGAGATGGATCTCTTCCAGGAGACTATTCCAAATTTCAGAGCAGCTGCTGTAAAGGCTCTCTGGGAAGTCAACGTGAGCCTGGTTGATTGATGTTCTAACATGTTCTTCACAGTTATTCTAAGTGTGCGGGGCAGGTTGTGTAGGGAGAGGCATTCCCGCAAGTAACTCAGGATCAAGCCATGTAGGGCTTTAAAGGTAATAACTAACACCTTGTATTGCGCCCAGAAGCTAATTGGCAGTCAGTGAAGAGATTTTAAGACAGGTGTTATATGGTCTAACCTGGATCAACCGGTGATCAGTCTGGCTGCCGCGTTTTGAAGCAGTTGAAGCTTCCGAACTTGGTACAAGGGTAGCCCCACATAGAGCACATTACCGAAATCAAGACTAGAAATTACCAGTGCATGTACCACTGCTTCTAGGTCCTTTTGGTCCAGGTAGGGGCGCAGTTGGCATATCAACTGAAGTTGATACGAAGCACTCCTGGCTGTCGCCACTTGAGATGACAATTGTAGCGACAAGTCCAGAAGTACTCACAAACTGCGAACTTCATCCATTAGGGGGAGTGTGACCCGTCTAGGACTGGTTGACAAATCTCCATCCCTGGACTTAAGGTACCTATTGCAAGTACCTCCGTTTTCTTTGGATTCCGCTTGAATTTGTTTTCCCTCATCCAGCCCATTACCGACTTAAGACAGGCATCTAGAGGAGAGATGCCATTCTTAAGTCACTACATCAGTCAGAGACATAGAGAAGTAGATTTGGTTGTCATCAGTGTACTGATATCACCATGCCCCATGTCTCCAGATGATCTCTCCCAGTGACTTCATGTAAATGTTAAACAGCATGGGGGACAGGATGGCACCCTGAGGGACGCCAGATGTCAACTCTCTCTTGGTAGAGCAACTGTCCCCCAGCCTCACCATCTGGAATCTGCCCACGAGGTTGGAATGAAGCCACTGGAGCACAGTACCCCCAATACCTAACTCCCTCAGGCGTTCCAGAAGGATACCATGGTCTATGGTATCGAAGGCCGCTGACATGTCCAAGAGCACCAACAGGGTCACACTTCCCCTGTCGACATCCAAATGAAGATCATCGACTAAGGCGACCATGGCAATCTCAACTCCATATCCCGCCCTGAAGCCGGTTTGAAATGGGTCGAGATAATCAGCTTCCTCCAATATAACTTGGAGTTGGAAGACAACTGCCCTCTCGATCACCATGCCCAAGAATGGTAAAGCCTGGAGCCAAAAATTTTATCTAATTACAGAATCATAGAGTTGGAAGAAACCTCAAGGGCCATCTAGTCCAATGCCCTGCCATGCAGGAATACACAATCAAAACACCCCCAACAGATAGCCATCCAGCCACTGTTTAAGAACCTCCAAAGAAGAAGACAGAGCAGTCCCAAAATGGTGCTTTGAACCAAGGCAGACTAAGGGGGACAGTACAGACATATGCAGTTGAGGGAGTTGGGATTCCACCAAAAGATGGTTGATGAGATTAAGAATGTTTTGAGCAGGTACATGAAAACCCATTAATGTGAGTCACATGTGTGTGCTTCATTCTCGGTTTCATTTCTTTTGCTGCTCTTGCTGTAGTTGTGTTTATTTCTTCAAGAGTAAATTAAAAGGGTTCCTCCTTTCAAGGCAGATTTTAATTTCGTTTTGTTCCAGCCCTTTCAAGCAAGAAAAGATTTAACTTCTTCCTGTTGGATCCATTCCTTTGCTAACAGAAAATATTAAGGGCTGCCATTTCTTGAGAAGATGGTGAGGTAAAGCTAGGCATAGAAAAAGTAATTGATTTTAGGTAGAGGAGCCTATTTATATCTATTCGTTCTGGCCAAGGGACTGGAAACAGGACCTACTTTATAAAGTTTCACTTCATTGTATTATACTGCAAGTATTTAAAAAAGTATTAATAACGTGAAATTTATTTTTAACAAGCCGTTTAACTTGTGGAATATTAGAATGCCATGAGTATTATCAGTTTATTGTTAATTCTTTTTCACTGCTCAATTAAGAGGAACATTCAGACAGAGGAATTTTGATTTAGACTAATTAATTAGGAGACCAACAACTTTTGACATACTCCTTCATTTTTTTTATTACTAGAAATATTGTGATAAAATAGAAATTATCTTGTCAGCAAATTTATTGATCATTTGTAAGCCACTAAACACTAGATTATTTCAGATAGTATTTTCCCCACTTTAAGATAAAAATACAGTTTGAAAAAAGAAAGGACAACCTTGTTTGTTTTCTCTGTGTATATTAATAATGAGGTAGCACAAGTATGAGTCCTAGCTATAAACTTACCTCCTGGAACATGCTAATCAGTTCTTGCACCACTGTTCAATAGTCAAAGAATTAGTACAATGCAGATATTTACATATACTCACTTATAAAATAAAATCTAAAAATAGCAGCACATATGTACAGTCGAACTAAAAAAAAGTGAGGCTGGGAGAATTAACAACTAACTTACCTCATTTAGATGGCCTGTGATATTCCTAAGCATATCCATTTCATCTAGCATTCTATCTTTATTTAGTGATGGAAGAGCTAAAGAATACTGTGCAACAGACTCTGCAGGAACTGCAGGCATTATAACCATTGTGTCAGGTTCATACTTTATTTTTTCTTTCTTCTTTGTTCCAGGAAGAGAGCTGAGCGGTATTTCTTTCCCTCTTGGTTTTGCTTCTTTTGCTGCTCTCATTGTTGTAGTTGCGTTGTCTTTGGAAGAGCAGGTTTTTGAAACTGTGTTATTCCAAATTATGAGTGTGAGGAAAGAAGTAAAAAACAACACATTTTGATTTTAAAAATAATACATTGATTGTTAATCAAGTTCCTGATTCATTTAAACTACCTAATTTTAAGTATTGGTACTTACTGCAAACACTGCATCTCACTGTGCTAATATAAAGATGTAAAGAGGTGTTTTTCTTCATACTCAACAAAAAAAACACCCCAAGGAAGCCTCAACTGTCAGGAATCCATCATCAGGAACATTTAGATGTGGCAAGATTCACTACAGAGTAAGATCTTTTAAATACGACATTTGTGTGTGGAGTTTATCACATGGGACGAATCCCATACAGAAATTAAATTTAAACGGAAAACAACTCTAATTTGTGGGTGGTTTTTCAGATGATGCTCAAGGTTAACCCGACAGAAAGTTGGGGGAAAAAACAGCATTTGCGGGATATTTTTCAGATGATGTTTGCATGAAAGAGAAATAACGCAAAAATGACTCAAACGCAAAGTCGTCAAAACCTGCTCCTTTTTACTTTTGCTAAAATCCGAAAGTACAAAGGAGCTTTCCATTCAGGTTATTTTCACGTTCTTTGTCTTTCACGCCAACGCATCTGACAAACAACATCCGGATGTTAAAATCCCTTTTCTGCACGGGATTTTACCAATTCGCCCTCCATGTGATAAACTCCTGTGTCCAAATATGTGGGGGGAGGGGGTTGAACAGAAAATGTTTTTCTCTGAACAAGAAACCTTTTTTGCCACAAAATCATGGTTCTCCACACAACCTGTCATCGTGCAGAAAATACTTTCTGGCAAAACCCACAAATTTGCTCCAGACAAATTCATATTTTCCTACGCAAAAATGTTTTTGTATTTAGTACTTATTCAGAAGAGTCCCAAACTGTGAATGTCTTTTAAAATTATGCAGCGTCTCCTCCCAAAATGGATTTACATCTTGGTGCTAACGGGATCCCCCCTCTTTCCCAGATATATCAGTTGCCTTTGGAGCTTTTTTGCAGTTACTTTCTCACTGATACCCTTTAGCATTTGCAAGGCATTCCTTTTCTGTAATTAGCAGGATCTGGGATTAGAATTATAGTTTCACATATCACTTAAAATACTGCAATATTATCAAAACAATGTAAATCAAGATTCAATTATAACGTTTACTTTGAAGTGCGGTCTTTCAAAGTACTGTAGTAGTAGTCCTGTGCAATTCAGGACTATGGTACATTTAATGAAAAGATTCCTCAGAGTAACCTCTGGTCCTGTAACTGATTCTTTCCTGTTTATTCACAGGTACCATGGCATTGGTTAATTAGCTATTAAATAGTGAACCAATCATTATTGGTTTCAGCAGTCTGATTCAAACTGTGAGGAGGTTGTTAATTATTGGTTTCCTCTTTGAAGTCAGAGCGATCTTTTGTTTTGCCATTGCATTACTATCAAGTAACAATTTGTACAAATTTTAGCTCTGCCTCTAAATAGAAAACTAGTAATTTAAGTCAACTGTGCAGCATAACCACTGGGACAACTACTACTGCAACTATGTTGGGTTACAAAAAAAGGAACTGTCACACATTTTCCTGAAAAGAACAAGATTGCTGTACAACATAAAAATTATAACTTTTTGGCATCCTGCATCCTATGAAAAAGATTAGTGAACAAAATATGACAAGTCCATATAAAATTACTTCCTTAAAAAAAAACAATTTGAGGAGAATAGGAACAACATCTGGGTTCAAATTGTGTACATAAGGCACCCTAACAGTATATTTGAATTAATGTACCTGCATTAGGAGAGTTTTGTTCTGTTCAGTCTTTCAGTGATTCCTCAGATGATTTAGTGTTCTCAAACTTAAAAAAGAACACAAATAATATAGGATTAAAACAACATATCTGCCTTTTAAATCTGGGGTCTTAGAAGGGTAATGACTGCTCCAGAAGGAATAAATTTTGTACATCTCTTTACCTTCTTTAAGTACAATGGTAAATGTGGGAGGACCGGTGAGAGAAGAATATTAGTCAGATGGCAGACATGGCTCACTGCACAGGATCTGGTGCCTTTAGGGCATTCTGGCGCCTATATATTACACCAGCGTCATGTAACAGGTTTAGCTTTGGATTAGGACACTGGGAGGCCAAGGTCTGAAACTGGTGTGGCCATGGAAACCCACTGAGCAAGTCACACTCTCTCAGCCTCAGAGGATTGCAAGGGCAAACCCTCCTCTGAAGAAACCTGCCGAGAAAACCCCATGATAGGTTCGCCGTAAGACAGGCAGCAGGGTGGCCAGGTGTCCTAACTGCAGAATGTAAGACGTTCAATACAAATGTAAGGCATGACCAAACAAAAGCCAAAAACACTCGTATAAATGTAAATCCATGCCTCTTAGGCCCGAAACACACTGCAGAAATAATCCAGTTTGAGACTGCATTAGCTGCCCTGACTCGGTGCTAGGGAATTCTGGGAGCTGTAGTTTATTGTGGTCACAGAGCTCTCTGACAGAGAACGCTAAATGTCTCACAAAACTGCAGTTCCCAGAACTGCCTAGCATTGAGCCATGGCACTTAAAGCGGCCTCAAAACTGGATTATTTCCACATTTTGGATGCCAGTTAGTCTCTAAAGGTGGTACAAGATCCCTTCGTTTATAATCAATTTGCCATCCAGAGTGTCATACTGGTCCTCCTTTTCCAGGATGTGTCCTACATGCCAGCCAAATGATATCCTCCATTGTGAGCCTGACTTCAGCTCCAAAACACGCTGCAGAAGTAACCTAGTTATATAAGCCTGGCTCAGTTACTGCTGGGGAATCCTGGGAAGTGTAGTTTTGTGAGACATTGGGCCTTCTCTCTCAGAGGTGGCATCCACACTGGAGAAATAACCTGGTTTGGCACCACTTTGACTCTTTGTCTGGCTCTTTGCTATGGAATTCTGGGAGGTGGAGTTTGTTGTGGGCACAAACCAGGTTATTTCTCCAGTGTGGATGCAGCCACAGATAGCTCTGGTGCCACAACAAAACCCAGTTCCCAAGATTCCCTGGCACTGAGCCAGGGAAGTTAAAGAGGTCTCCCAAACAGTGGATTATTTCTGCAGTGTTGTTTTGGACCCTATAGACTTGAGCCTGCTTCCTCAGAGGCTGGATTATACTGTCTAAATATATATCAGCCTCACTCTCACAGACCCACCTAAAAGAGACCAGAGCAGCACCAAGCCCTGCTGCTGTTAGTGCTGTTGCTTATTTTGCTGACAGTGGTTCCTAATGGGTGTTGTTCAGCTCACAAGGCGGGCCCTCATCTCTCCTGAACCCGCCCTCGCTTCTGGCCTCTTCCTTCTTGCTCTTCTTTCTGAGGGAAATGGTCGTTAAACGGCCATTTGTTTTTGAATTGGAGCCTTGGGCAAACAGAGAGAGCGCCCCTGGTGGCCTTCTCACTTCTCTCTTCTGACTCCTTTTTATTTTCCCCTTACAATTTTGGGCCAATATACACTGCAGAAATACTCCAGTTTGACACTGCTTTAACTGCCTTGGCTCAGTGCTAGGGAATTCTGGGAAGTGTAGTCTGTTGTGGCACCAGATCGCTCTCTCTCTCTCTCTCTGACAGAGAAGGCCCAAATGTCTCACAACAAAACTACAGTTCCTGTTTATGATATTCTTATTTAAATTAATCGTTTATATTATGATAAGCCTAAACGTAAATACCGTAAAATATCATTTCTTTTTATAAAGTGTATGTGAATATATATATATACACACACACACACACACACTACAGTTCCCAGGATACCCTAGCACTGAGCCAAGGCAGTTAAAGCGGTTTCAAACTGGATTACTTCCGCGGTGTGTTTTGGGCTTCAGTTTGGTCCAGAACACACTGCAGAAATAGTCCACTTTGAGGCCGCTTTAACTGCCCTGGGTCAGTGCTAGGGGATCCTGGGAACTGTATATATATATATATATATATATATACACACACACACGTTTTCATAAAAAGAAATCATGTTTTACAGTATTTACATTTAAGCTTATCATAATATAAACAATTAATTTAAATAAGAATATCATAAACAGGAACTTTAGCCTTCTCTGTCAGAGGGCTCTGGTGCCAGAATAAACTACAAATCCCACAATTCCCTAGCATTGAGCCAGGGCAGTTAAAGCGATCTCAGACTGGATTATTTCCGCAGTATGTTTTGGGCCTCAGTTCGACCCAGAAAACACTGCAGAAATAATCCACTTTGAGGTGGCTTTAACTGCCCTGCTAGGGAATCCTGGGAAGTGTAGTTTATTGTGGCACCTGAGAGCTCGCTCTCTCTCTGACAGAGAAGGTCCAAATGTCTCACAGAATTACAGTTCCCAGAATTCTTTTATTTGGCATGACCAAATAAAAGCTAAAAAAAACAACACTCATAAGTTCATGCTTTTTAGTCCTGCTCAAAAAGGAGGGCATCTTGAAAACCCCTCCTAGACCAGGGTGACCAGATATCTCCTGACTGCAAAGGACAAGGAACCTCAAAATGTAGGATGCTCAAGAAAAATGTAGGGCATGACCAAATAAAAACTAAAAACACTAATAAGTTCATGTTTCTTAGGCCTGCTCAAAATGGAGAACATTTTCAAAATTCCTCCTGGACTAAGGTGACAAGATATCCAAATTGCAAAGTGTACGCTATTCAAGAAAAATGTAGGACATGACCAAATAAAAGCTAAAAACACTCCTATAAATATAAATTCATTCTTCTTATTCCTGCTTAAAATGGAGGACATTTCAAAAATTCCCATTGGATCAGGGTGACCAGATATCTTAATTGCAAAGAAGGACAAGGAACCACAAAATGTAGGATGTTTAATAAAAATGTAGCATGTGACCAAATAAAAGCTAAGACGACTCATATAACTATAAATTTGTGCTTTTTATTCCTGTTCAAAATGGAGGGTGTTTTGAAAATTCCCCCTGGACCAGGGTGACCAAATATTCTTGTCGCAAGGAAAGACAATGTACCACGATATATAAGATTTTCAAGGAAAATGTAGGACCATGACCAAATAAAAGCTAAACGCACTCATAGAAACGTAAATCCATTACTTCTTAGTTAGGTTCAAAACGGAGGACACTTTGGGATTCTTCCTAGACAGAACGTTGAAATGTAGGACAGGTCCTGGAAAAGGAGGATGTCTGGTCACCCTGTGCTATCAAAACAACATGTGGAGCAACTAGGAAAGTTGGTCAACGATGCATCAGAAAAAAATTCCCTCCTCAGTTTTCCATGTTTTTGTAACCACACTGGCTTAAAATGGGAATGGGATGGAAAGCTTGATCGTTTCATTGTGTGCAGCTGGACCTAATAAAGACATCATTCCTTACATATTTTTTGTACTTCTTTTTGGTGGCTACTTACAGTTTGTTCTTCAGACTGTCCTTGTCTCACGCTGAAATCAATGGGACCCACAGCACCATTCTATACAAATTTATTCAGAAGTAAGCTCCTGTGAACAGGAGTGTAGCCTTACTTGGCACCTGGCTGCACAAGTCCCCCAAATCCCCAATATAAGAAATGGAGAGGAGGAATTTTATTTATTTCCCTAACGAACAGAAACCGTTGTTAACAGCTTTGCTTTATTTTGGATTTTACATTATCATGTGTGTACATCAGCCTCTGCTGAGCTTGCTTTTAATTCAACAAGTGCAGGAATGCAGTTTTAACTTGGCCGCTTCAGTGGCTGTAATAGTACAAAATCAATTGCACATTAGTATCACCAAAATTATAGAGCCAGTGTGGCTTAGTGGTTTGAGTTCCTGGAGTATGACTCAAAGCCAGGGTTCGATGAAACCCACTGGGCAAGTCACATGCTCTCAACCTCAGGGGAAGGCCATGCCAAACCTCCTCTGAACAAATCTTGCCAAGAAAAAAACCATGACAGGGTTGCCTTAGGGATGCCATAAATCCAAAATTACTTGAAGGCACACAACATCTACACACACACCACCACCACCAAAATTATATTGAACTATAACACATATCAGATTGACGCATGTATAAACAAGCCTTAGAAATCAGCCCAAACAAACGTTATACTGTATATCAGTCCAAACGCATTTGAGGAGTATATTTAAGTCTATGAAAGCTCATGCTGCCAACTTCTTTCTTTCTTTCAGTTAGGACTTTATCACATGGGGGAAATCGCATGAAAATTGCATAGTCGCAATTAACATTGTCACACAACGTCGCAATTAAAGTGGTATTATCCTGGGAATAAACAGACAATAACCAACAACAAATCATTCACCGAGGGATCCTGTGAATGATTTGTTGCTGTTTATTGCCCGTTTATTGCCTGTTTATTCCCGGGATAATGGCTCTTTAATCGTGATGTGTGTGAAAATGTTAATCATGATTGCTCACTGTTTAAACATCCACCCCGATTTTCCCTGTATGATAAACTCCTTACTCTCAAAGGTGCTGCAACATTTCTCTACATGCTGGTTTTACAGGCTAATGTAGTTATATCTTTGAATTCTGTTATACATCTGTGTTATTCAAAATACCCTGAATCATTGTCTGTCTTCCCTTGACAGATTTTGAGGGGGGGAAACAAAAAAACTGGTGGTCAGCCATATTAGATAGCCTGAGAAGCCCTGTTCTACATTCTTGTAACCAAAGTACCAAACTAAAAGTTATACAAAATGATATTGTTTCATAAATACCTACCCACAAGGTCTGGACAACAACTAGGGTTGCTGTCTTACACACACACACACACACACACTTGCATGCACCAGATGGAGATCGACAACAGCAGCTTTTCCCAGCAAAGGATACAATAGGAAGAACATCGGATTATTATTTTTTTGTTTTGTTTTGCAGCCAGTAAAGGTACAGCATCACTTGATTCAGGGAGGTATGCAAAGATTTTTGGATGAAATTTATTCACTTCTATATACCTTTCCTATCTGTTTTTAAGCCTGGTTGGAGATGGCAACTGCTTTGGTCATCGTAGCAGATAACTTGCACAGGATGATGGAAGAGTGCATCCCTGTTGATACTCTTGGACAAAAAATCTGTAGCATTTGATAGGTTCAGTCATGGTCTGAAAGGCATGTCAGCGATTCCCAAACCTTTGTCCTCCAGATGTTTTGGACTTCAGCTCCCAGAATTCCTGACAGTTGGCCAAGCTAGCTGGAAGTTCTGGGATTTTAAGTCCAAAACATCTGGAAGACCAAAGTTTGGGAACCACTGTTCTAAGTCATTGTGTGAGGATGAGGAAGAATCATAGAATCGTAGAGTTGGAAGAGACCACAAGGCCCATCCAGTCCAACCCCCTGTCATGCAGGAACTCTCAATCAAAGCATCCCTGACAGATGGCCATCCAGCCTCTGTTTAAAGACCTCCAAAGATGGAGACTCCATCACACTCCGAGGGAGTTTGTTCCACTGTCGAACAGCCCTTACTGTCAGGAAGTTCCTCCTAATGTTGAGGTGGAATCTCTTTTCGTGCAGCTTGCATCCATTGTTCCGGGTCCTGTTCTCTGGAGCAGCAGAAAACAAGCTTGCTCCCTCCTCAATATGACATCCCTTCAAATATTTAAACAGGGCTATCATATCACCTCTTAACCTTCTTTTCTCCAAGCTAAACATCCCCAGCTCCCTAAGTCGTTCCTCATAGGGCATGGTTTCCAGACCCTTCACCATTGTAGTCGCCCTCCTTTGGACATGCTCCAGTTTCTCAATGTCCTTTTTTAATTGTGGTGCTCAGAAATGGACACAATATTCCAGGTGGGGCCTGACCAAAGCAGAATACAGTGGCACTATTACTTCTCTTGATCTAGACACTATACTTTTATTGATGCAGCCTAAAATTGCATTGGCCTTTTTAGCTGCCGCATCACACTGTTGACTTATGTTCAATTTGTGGTCTACTTGGACTCCTAGATCCTTTTCACATGTACTCTCGTTCAGCCAGGTGTCCCCCATCCTATATCTCTGCATTTCATTTTTCCACCCTAAGTGCAGTACCTCACATTTCTCTGTGTTGAATTTCATTTTGTTAGCTTTGGCCCAGCTTTCTGGTCCATTCAGGTCATTTTGAATTTTGGTCCTGTCCTCTGGGGTATTAGCTATTCCTCCTAATTTGGTATCATCTGCAAATTTGATAAGTATGCTCCCAATTTTGTCCTCCAAGTCATTGATAAAGATGTTGAATAGAACTGGCCCAAGGACAGAGCCTTGTGGGACCCCACTGGTCACTTCTCTCCAGGATGAAAAGGAGCCATTGTTGAGCACCCTTTGGGTTCGGTAGGTCAACCAATTACAAATCCATGTAACAGTTACCTTGTCTAACCCACATATTACAAGCTTGTTTGCAAGAATGTCATGGGAAACCTTGTCAAAGGCCTTACTGAAATCAAGATATACTATAGCCACTGCATTCCCTTCATCTACCAAGCTGGTAATTTTATCAAAGAAAGAGATAAGGTTTGTCTGGCATGACTTCTTTCTCTGAAACCCATGTTGACTTTTTGTGATAGCAGCAGAATACTAAACTGTTGTTTTTTTTTCTTTCACTCCTGATCGATGAGACCTAGAAGGTGGTACTGGGAAATCATTGCTTCTTTCCTATGACAATATAGGCTCTACAATGTCCCGTCTTTTCCCTCATGCTATTCATCTTGTACACTGATGTGGCCATCTGGTGATATGAGCTGCAAAATCATCAGTATATGGATAATACCCAGCTGTAGTTCTTATCTGATCCTGGGGAGGCAACAGAAGTAATACACTGCAGCAGCTGCGAGGGATTGGATAGGGCAAACAAAACTGAAATGTAATCTTCTCAAATACAGAAATACTGGACTACTGATAAATGAAGCATCTGTCTCAGAATCATGTGTCTGGCCTGTCCTTAGCAGATTTTCACTCCCCTTGAAAAATCATAGTTTGGAGATGCTCCTTGATCCGGCACTCTGGCTAGATGTAAGGTGTCCTTACATCGACAGCACAAATAGTGCAAAATATTGACTGATAGCTAGGTTGATGGGAGAAGCTCAATGTTTTGACCGCCTCTTTCAGGCTGCATCTGCATAGAAATAATGGCAGTTTGATACCAATTTAACTGCCATGGTTCAGTGCTATGGAATTCTAGGATTTGCACTACCAGAGAGGTCAGGTGCAAAAACAAATTACAGTCGGCCCTCCTTATCCATGGATTTTATCCACAGATTCAAGCATCCACAGCTTGAAAATATTCCAAAAAAGTAAACATTCCAAAAAGCAAACCTTGATTTTGCCATTTGATATAAAGAACACCATTTTGTTATGCCATTATATTTAATGGGACTTGAACATCCATGGATTTTGTTATCTGGGGGCGGGGGGTGTTCCTGGAACCAAACCTCAGCAGATAACAAGGTCCCACTGTACAATCCCAGGATTCCATAGCATGTGCTGCGGCAATTAAAGCAGTGACAAACTGAATTATTTCTGCAGTGCAGATGTGCAGATGCAGCCTCAATTGAATAGCAACAGTTACTTTTTTTTTCTTTTGGTTCAATGCAAAGTGCTGGTGATAATGTATAAAGATTTAAATAGCTTGGGCAGTGGTGCCCCTGTGCTTGGTGTCTCTTGGTGCAGTGCTGCCAACCATTGCTGGGAGGGCAGTGCTGCACATACATTAGCCATGCTGGACCCCAAATGAAAGGTACTGTCCCCCCAGCAGTGGCTGTTGCTGGGGGGAGGTTCTGGGACTCCAGATGGCCTTTTCGGGTCTTGCATGTCTGCTTGGCAAGCAAGAAAAGGATGTGATGCCCTTTCTCACTTGGCCAGTTGCCTCACCAGAGGAACCCCACAATTTACAAAAGAGGTTGGAGGGGGGCGGGAAGAATGGTTGAAAGAATATGCTCTATTCACGTTAAAACAAGCATATATTCACACTTGTCATGTTAAAACATGAATATAATGGTTATCCAATACCTCCCGGTCCATGTCTCTTAATTAGCAGGGAGCAGCCCCTCCTCAGCAATGCTGAAGGACAAGCAGAAGCAAAACTGAAGCGGAATTGCAGCATGGCTTCGTGGGAAACCTCCTTTTCTGGATTTGGGGGGGGGGGGACCAGGACCAAAGGAGACATGCACATCACACCAAACAACAACGCACTGAGTGCGAAGTTGCCTAGGAATAGGGTTTGTGACTTCGCTAGTTCACTTACTTAACTGTGGATTGATGCGTGATTGCGTTCAGAATGCATTTGGACTGCCGGCGATCATGTGTGGTAACCTTTTGTGTAATAACGTGAATATGCATGATTGTGTTCAGGATGACACTGGATTATACTTCCAATTTCAATTGTGTGATATCCTCCTGTGAGTGTAACAATTCCAGGGACCTGATCCACTCAGTTTTAGGCCAACCAAAATTTGAATGCCTGTCAAAATGAAATTACCTCACAAGTACCCCAAAACAATGGGTTACTGATCACATAAGCATATGATGGATTTTATGACGAAGATGCCGATCCATCCATAGTCCAGCTGCTTCATTAAATGGGTTGCAACAATAACATCCAAGGCAAAGACAAAGTTAGCTCATGTCTCTTAGCTGATTGAAGTATTCCTCCATCACAGCTTCTATTCACCAAATCCCCGCAATGAACTAGATGTCCCCTGCAACAGGACAGTTTCCCGGACTGGATGATAACCAAATTCACCCCCAAGACAAGATCAATAATCTGTTCTTGATCTCTAAATCAAGTAGAAGGGACTGGGAGGAGGGAGAAGATCACTACATCGTAACTAACAAAGGAATAGTTTCCCAGGCATTCTAAAATGGAAACATTCTTATCTTCAACATGAGCTGATCTTACATATCCTGCCAGAGAAACTGTAACTACTGAAAACCATATTATAGTTATTTTGTGCTACAGGTCTTTTTGGATAACTAGTAAATGTCCATTTATACATCCCTCAAGAGTGTGGAACACACATGTAAGGTAAATGTGTGGACTACCTATACTCCTCACCAATTGTTCTGGAAATTTGAAACCGCTACAGCAGCAATCCCTGCGGTCCCCTTTTTACACCCCAAAAAGAAATAAAAAGTGGCATCCTAGCTATTGTAATTGTAGCCTGATTCTGATGTACTGAGGAAATGGCTCATGTCTGGGCCCACCAATACAAGAGAGAAGAGGATCCCAGAGCTGACACAGCATGCTCTCCAACTGTCCTGATTTGGCAGGGACAGTCCTGATTAATTTTCTGTCATCCCACTTTTTCAGCTGTTTTAAAAATGTCCCACTCCCCCCCTCTTGCCTTCAGCTTACTTCAGTTTTTGCAAACTGACTTTAAAAATATTGTAACTTATATTCAGTTAACTCAGAAGTGGGGAGAGGAGGAGAAGAGGTGGGATCTTATTCTCCCCTGTATACTCAAGCAAATACAAACTGCTGCAGCATATTTTAGCTTATGTGTTTTTCCTCATTAATTTTGTCATCTTGATTGTACTCTGATGTTCCTCGGCTTTTTCATACACTCCAATGTTCATCTGAGAAATATTGACATGTATGATATTGCTTCTATATGATGGGTTTAATTTATTTGCTAGGGATGGCTGTCATAACCTTCAGTGTAGCCAATCCCAATGAAGCTTAGATTAATCTTAAAACATTACTTTTTTTTTGTTAGCAATATTGATGTAGGCTAATGTATTCCCCAATTACCATGTATGGATGCAAGAGCGGGAGAGTTAAGAAAATGGACAAAAAGAGAATAAATTAACTTGAGATGTGGTGGTGGTGAACAGTGCTGAGGATACTGGGGACAGCAAAAAACAATACAAAACAAATAAATGGGTCCTAGAACAGATCAAGCCTGGAATTTCCCTGGAGGCAAAGATGACTAAATTGAGGCTTTCATACTTTGGCCACATCATGAGAAGGCATTAATCATTAGAAAAGACATTAATGCTAGGAAAGGTGGAGGGAAGTAGGAAGAGAGGAAGACCACATGCTAGATGGATGGACTCAATTAAGGAGGTCATGAGCATGAAGCTGCAAGAATTTAGACTAGCGGAGGATAGGGAGTCTTGTCTCATCCACAGGGTTGCCACAAGACGAGATCAACTCGAAGGTGGTTAACAACAACAAAAATAATGAATCAAGATATTCTCAGTCTATCCACTTGGGTCATTAGAAGGGTGCAGGGAGTGCGACCTGCATTGGTGACACTCCAGAAGAGGGGTGACACCTGGTCGGGCCTTCCTCCCACTGTGGGTGAAAAAGGGCAAGTGTGCCCCTCCAAGTTTCACCATGGCAGCAGCAGTCTCTTCACAAGGAAGTCTCTGTGGTGGCAGTGAAGTAGAGGCCCAAGCACACCCTTCCTGGCTTTGCTGCAGGAGTGGAGGCCTCCCCATGAGGAGGACTCCCTTGCAGCTGCGAAGAAGAGGGCTTTTAAAGACTTTTAGCCACTTCCACTGCCACCCCAACAGCCTTCCCCCTCCGTACCAGGTGACACCAGGCAGAGGGACACCACTGTCTCTATCTCTACCGTTTCAGCCTTTTTTAAAATAAGGATGATTAACACTTTTTTATGGTGAGGACAGGCTACACTGAACAGAAACTACAGCTGCTGACACATTGCAGAATTAATGCAGTTTGACACCACTTTGACTACCATGACTCAATGCTGTGGAATCCTGGGATTTGTAGTTTGATGTGGCACCAGAGTTAAATAACTCAAGGCTAATTAACTCAAAACTACAGTTCCCAGAACTCTATAGCACTAAGCCAAGGCAATTGTCAAACTGGATTATTGCTGCAGTGTGGATTCAGCCAAATTCTTCAGATTGAATGAAAAAGAGACTAAGTATCTACCAAACCAACAAATCCCAGAATTCTATAGCATTGAGCCATACCAGTTAAAGCCGTGTCAAACTGCATTATTTGTGTAGTGTAGATGCAGCCTATAATATAGTTTGAGCTACAGTAACACAAATCTGGAGAGCATTGCTTTGGTTAAAACAGCCACTTCAGAATGGATTGTTTAGATGGAATCTTGAGAAGGCCCTTGCTTTAAAGTCTGTTCCACTGAAACACCTTTAACCAACTTGGCCCCTTGTAGCTTATTGCCAACAAGAATTAAACCAGTTTTTAAGTGGAAAAAAAATTCTTAAAAGTAGTTTGTGTAGTTTGTTCTATAAAGCTATGATCCAGAAAGGGAAATCTTCAAAGGGGACTTTGCTGCCTACTTGGAGGCTTCCTACTGAAGTTGTTTTCCCTGAAGCCAGATTAAAGCCATCCATGCAGACTAATTTCACAACTTTATCATTTCTGAACATGTGAAGAATTGTGTCTGTGTTTATTATTTCAGAGTGTAAAACCAATGACATTTTAATAACATATATTTTTTTCCTTTATTGTAAAGAAGCATGAGAGTGTTAATAGCTAACATACTTCTAACTTTTAGGATTGTTCCCATATATACAACAGTAATGATTCAGCTACAAATGCAAGATACGTAACACCCAGAGTTTGGAAAGTCAGGCTGCATCCACACTAGAGAAATAGCCTGGTTTGGCACTGCTTTAACAGGGCAGTTAAAGCAGTGCCCAAAAGGGTTATTTCTCTGTGTGGATGCAGCCTCAGTTTAATGATTGCGTTTATCTAGAGCCAACACTCTTACAACTCACTTGTATAATTAATGCTTGCAAAAACTGAAAGAGGAAGCGAAGATTGGATATACCAGCTATGAAATCCTGTGCTGCCTTTCAGGGATTGGCTTTTCTTTGTAAGGCCAAGAAAGATACAGCACTTTTTTTTTTGGTTTGGTTTGGTTTCAACAGCCCATACAGCAACTGACTTCAGCTCACAAACTTGAAAAGATACACAGCAGCATCCAATTTCCCAGCACCCTTGAGTTGAAAGCTTGCCAAGATATGTGAAAGACCTTATGCATATGTAAAGCAGGAAGTTCAAATTACACAGCCAAGTCACCTCCCTGGGATCAAGGCACGGTTTAAATAATAATCATAATCATAATCCCTGAATGGTAGGACAGCATTTCAGGGAGACCATGGCCTTGCTGATCTGATGTTGTGTGAAGCTTGGACCTTGCCTTGTACTTGATTTATTTGAGATTTCGACCACTTCCCAGGGGCAGGGTGGGAGGATCCAGAAAAATTCAGATGCCACAGCCATTTTGTTTGTGGGCAGCATGGTAGCAATTCTGTCAGTCAGGAATGAGGAGGGGTTTTTAAAACCATGTTTTTGTGGCAAAACCGTGCCCCACCACAATGGGTGCATTTGTTGGGGGAAAAATCACATTTCTTAGCAATTTGCACCATGATAGATATGCCGATCCATGATATAAATAAAAAGAAAAGAAAGAAAACCCCTCTTCTTCCTAGTCTTTCAATATCAACTATATATATATATATATATTGTTCCAGGCCTGACTGGCTTTTCAGGTGCTTCAGGCAAACTCCCTCTATTTTCTTTTAAAATTGGTCTTAGCTGCCTGCACTTGGAGGAGAGACATTGCAGCTGATGGATGTATTTCAATTTTTGATAATGATTAATATATATAGGGATCTCTGTGTGTGTGTGTGTCAACGAGTCATATATGTGTGTGTGTGTCATTATCAAATATTAAAATACATCCATCTGCTGCAATGTCTCTTCCCAAGTCCATGTAACTAAGCCCAATTTTAAACCAATTTTAACCAATTAAGACCAATTTTTAATATTTGATAATGACACACACAAACACACATCATTATCAAATATTAAAATACATATTTTAATTTTAATACATAAAATACACACACATATATGCTGCAAAGGGAACTAACCCAAAGCCCCTGTGAGGCAGGGAGTGGATGATCTGTGTGCATGTGCCTTTTTCTTCTTTCTTTCTTTCTTTCTTTCTTACCTCCCCCCTTTCTCCAAGGACATGCTTGTGTACCCAAAGCAATCGAGGAAATCTTTTCAGGAGCTCTGTAGGGTCAGCCTGGGCTTTTGGGGGGCTTGGGGTGTGTGTGTGTGTTTTGGAGAGGAGGGAGGAAGGCAGGCGAAAAAGCAAGCCTGTCTAAAATGGCACACTGCCTTTCTGCATTTCTTTTTTCCAGGCTGCAGAAGGAAAGGGGGGGGGGGAGGGAGGGCCAGTGCAGCCTGTGTAGGGACACTGCCCTCCTAACCAATCAGAACACGCCTGTTTGCCATTACAAAGTTGTTAACCCCAGAGTCTTCTGGCTCCTGCTCTTGCTGCTCCTGCTGCTCCTGCTGCCTTGGCTTTTTAATCTCCTTTGCCTCTTTCCCTGCTTTACCCAAACGCCCCCACAAGAGAAGAACCCTTGGGAAGAACAACCCCTGATCCAGGGGAAACGGGGTCTCCCTTTTCCCATTTTCTTATTTTTTTTCCTCCCCTTCCCCCCCCCCCCCAAAAAAAGACAGAGATTTGGGGATCCTTTTGCTGCGTGGAGGAGGTGGCTCTTTGCAAGCCAGGAACTATGCCCAGCCTGTTCTGCCTCCGTCGTGGCCAAGGGGCAGCTGTCTGCTGCTTTGAGAGGTAAGTTTGCTCATCTTTAATAAGATGTATATATATATATATATCTTTCAAAGAAATCTCTCTTTGTCTATCTTTCTTTTTGTGGCGTCAGAGGTCTCCCTCTCGATGGGGCATCAAAGGGAGGCTGGCCTTGGCTCTTTACCTCTTTGGACTAATCGCGCACCAGGGGCGCCTTAGATTAAAAGCCCAGGTTTTGCTTCTGGAGGGGGGCAAAGGGGAAGCAGACCTGGCCCTTGATGCCCATAAAACGGTCACTTCTTTTTATGGAGCTCCCAGGAACTCAAGGCACCGACCAAGGTGGAGTTTCCAATATTGAGAAGAAATATGTGCAGAACAAAATACATGCACAGAAAGGGTTTTTTAAAGGAGGGGAGGACCACAAGGTATTGTTTGATGGGAGACAGGAATGCTCCTGAAGAGATGGATGTTGGGGGGGGGGGGTGGGTTTTTAAAGCCAGACTGAATTTGGGGGGGTGGGGGGGGGGGGGCTGGTTTTGAGGGAAACTGCCAGAGAAGAAGGAGGCTGACATAACAGGGTTGGTCTCAAGTTGTGTCTGCTGCTAAACGCTGGCCTTTTTCTAGTCATCTTTGAAAGCCTTTCTTTTTATGGGAAGGAACACACCTCCATCTCTTGGGGTCTTGGCAGAAGGGGGCTTTGGGGAGACATTTTGGAATTGGGGGCATTTTTAGAAGCTTTTTTTTTTTTGCACACGGTGGGAAATTTGTGTGTGTGTGTGTGTGTGTGTGTGTGTGTGTTGTATTGATCTGTGTTGGTGGCGCTGTGGTGCCTCCTAAACAATTTTATGGTCGTTTCACCAAGAAAAGAGGGAGGGGGCGAAGAAAGGTGGGGCAAGCTTTGAGATTTTGGATCACCTCCTCCTCTTTTTTCCTTCTCCTGTCGATATAGCATATAATCTCACCACACATCTTCTGTGCGGTGTGTGTGTGTGTGTAGATCTATTGTGCATTGCCATCTATGTCCCCCCAGTGCACTGTACACCAGAACAGACGTGTCGTCACAGTCCTTTGTTGTTCAGTGAGGCTAAAGGCAGGGTTGGGGTTTTTTCCTCCCTTTTAAAAGAAAAACCTCCTAAGGTGGGGGAAGAACTGGGTTATTCTTTGGTAATGTCTTCACCCCTGTTTGAAAAAGGAATTAAAAAAAAAGATTACATATTTTCTGTGGATTGTTTCTCTCTCTCTCTCTCTCTCTTTATATATATATATATATACACACACACACACACACACACACACGCATACCTAGTTTTAGTGAAGTATAGATTTTTTGGAAATTTCTAGCTGAGTTGGAAAGCCTTTTTTCTCCCTTGCTTCAGAGTTCTTTTTTTAGATGAACCAAAATGTGTGGGCTGGGCCCTTTCTTTAAAATCCTTTCTTTAAAACTGTGTAGATATTCATGGTTTAATTGAGCTTCATTGGCATGCAGATAGAAATTAAACTTTGCAAGTATTACACAAGCATTCGTGCAAATTGCCACGCAGGCTTCCATGTTTGGGGTGTGTGTGTGTGCAACCACAAACACGCTTACTAAAGGTACAAATGTATAGTTTTTCCTGCAAAATATCTGTATTCCTATAAAAATAAAAAAATAATTGATCTGATGCAAAGATGGCTGGGTGGATTTTAGCTGCACATGCTAAAATCGTGAAATAAAACGACTGACCTTATAAACGCATAGTTTTGAAATCTGCAAAAAATACCATAGAAAACGCAACAGGTTAAGGAATCTATTATAGTATTGTGAAGGAATGTTTTATTTTTCCGCCTTAAGGAATTCCTCAGACTAGTACAAGCCTTTTGTATGAGTAATTTATTTATATAATTCTGTGGCACATGCATGTGAATACAAGGAATATAGAAGACGTTGTTGCTTTGTGTGTTATATCAGAAATATTTCTAGCCTGTACTCTGAGATAATTTTTTTTCATGTCCTTGAAACAAAATGTCTTTACAAGAAGTTGGATGTTGCAGCATCTGTTTAAAGGTTTCAAACTAAATTTGTTCAGTAAAGGTCATCTCTTTGTAGATGTAGAAATGGCTTTCTAAACATTTCCACATTTGGATCCAAGTAAAATATCAATTCAATTAGGGGCAGATGAGCAGCTAAAATGCTTTCGCTGGTTGTGGCCCACAGTGTGTATTAACAATGGTAGTTTGAAAAGGCCAGACATGGATGTTCACTTTCAGATCTAAGAATGCAACTCATGCAGCCTCCATCTCAGTAATGTGGCAGTGCAGCACATGATTGCACCATACAGTGTTGCAGGCACCTTGATACATGGGTGCAGTTCTTAGCGCCTTGTACATACATCTGTAAAAGAGGCGTATGAATGCATCATGACTGGCCCTGGTGGATCAGCTGTTGTTCATGTTTAAGGAGAGATTGTTTATTCTCTCCACCCCTTCCGTCCCCATATACACTTAGTCACAATGAAGTGTGCAGTAAGGTACATTTTTGCAGTTTGTTACACCTGTGTTCCCCTTTTCCTTCAAATAGTTCAGAACAATATACAGGAAATATCCTCAGTGTAGTAACAGAGTATGCAGGGTGACCAGACGTCCTAACCACAAAGGAGGACAAGGCATAAAAATGTAGGATGTTACAAAATAAAACCTAAAAACACTAATATAAATATAAATTCATGCTTCTTAATCCTGTTCAAAATGGAAGGCAGGTTGAAATTCCTCCTGGACAGAAGGCTGAAATGTAGGACATGCCCTGGAAAAAGAGGACATTTGGTCACTCTGAGCATAGTTTTTGCATATGTAAAAATTAGAGATTCAGTTCCTGCCACCTTATGAACTCAGGTAGCAGCTCTGTGAGGCATATAGACCTGAGACTGATCAGTCAAGCCAAGTACTGACCAGTGAAGTAAGGCAGTTTAATGTATGCAGTTTACAGGCCTATATAACTTAAACAGATTGAATTAAATTAGGCATAACCAAGTTGTTATGCAGGATATATCAAAGCTTCATGGCTGTGCCTCTTTTAATATGAGTTAGTATTAAAATACAGTAAGCAGAGCCTCCACTAATCTCAATATGATGTACAGTGATCCCTCCACATTCACTGGGGTTAGGGCTGAAGGACCCTCGTGAATGTGAAAAACTGTAAATAATATATATATATTACACGAGAGAACACCTCTGTAGGAATCTCCAGGTCCTCCAGTGCAACTCTGTGGTCAACATCTGCCAGAAGTTGGTCATGAATCACGCTGGAGGACCTACAAATGCCTAGAGAAGTTTTCTCCAGGAGCCTTTAGGTTCTCCAGCACAACTCTATGGTCAGCCTCTGGCAGAGTTGCATTGGAGGACCTAGAGATTCTTAGAGAGAACATATAAATCAAACCCACAAATAATCAAATCTGCCAAAGTCAAAGTCACAAATGTGGTGGGCTAATTATATAGCTAAAGGTCTCCTGTTGCGTGCAGTAGTTGCCAAAGATCAAGTGGCATGGGCTGTGTTAGCAAAGCTGTATCTACCTGTCATTGTATCTGGGGGAAAAAATTACTTCTGTACGTATGGGCCTAAATACCTTAAAACTCAGAATCCCATCTGATCTTGGAAGCTAAACAGGGTCAGCACTGGTCACCAATCAATACCAAATGCTGTAGGCTATATTTCAGAGGAAGGAACTGGCAAAGCCACCTCGGGTGAGTATTCCTTGCCTAAGAAAACTATGAAATTCATGGCATTGCCATGAGTCAACAGGCGACTTGAAGGCATGCACATACACACGGAAGAGCAAGTGTTTGAGTACTGGACTACAACCCTGGAGACCAGGGTTCAACTCCCTGTTCAACCATATAAGTCAACAGGTGGCTCGCAGATGTGTGAACACACCCACATGGGAGAGAGCAAGTATGGTGTAGTGGTTTGAGCACTGGACTATAACCTGGAGACCAGGATTTGAGTCCATGGAAACCCACTGGGTGACCTTAGGCAAGTCATACTCTTTCAGCCTCATAGGAAGACAAAGGCAAACCCTTCTCTGAACAAGTCTTGCCCAGAAACCCCCATGATGGTTTTGTCTTAAAGTCAGCATAAATCAGAAATAACTTGATGGCACACAAGATGTGCATGCACCCAATTTATAAGTATATATTATTAGATACCCAAGACATATTTTGAAAGTAGGTCCACAAAAGCTGCTATCCATTGTTCTGTTTTATTTACATTGTGCTGGGATGTAGGTTCTCTGCAGAATGCAATTTATACACAAGAAAAGAATTAAAGGTGAAATTGTCAGACTGAATAAGCAATGAAAATGGGTAAGGAAGCTTGTTAGTGCAGTGCATGAGCTAGTATGAAACTAAGGGCCCATTCCCACTCGCTTATTTGCCCTGGATAGAACTGGGCAGATCTGGGTCCCCCTACACTGAATATGCCCAGAAAGAAGTTCGTACTACCCTTTACCTCGATTGGGGCAATTTACCCCTCTGAAGTTCACATTTGCGGTACTGGTTTAAAATGGAGCCTCCTCTGTTGTCAATCAAATTCACTTCTGCTTTCGTCAAAGGTGACATATCCTACAGCCATTGGCCAACGGAATGGGTGCTTTCCCCCTCCTTTTTTAAAAAAAAAACTGGCAGCAGTGTTTGCATATTCTGTCAACTTGTCAAATTTAAAAACCTTCAGGTGTGTGTGTGTGTGTGTGTGTTGTTTGTATTTGGGTCATTACAGATTATGGCAACCCTAAAACGACCCCATCCTGGCCTTTTCTTGGCAAGATTGGTTCTGAGGAGATTTTGCCATTGCCTTTCCCCTGAGGCTGAGAGAGTGTGACTCCCCCAAAGTCATGGGTTTCCACATGCCAGCCTCTAGCCTCCCCTTCGTTTCCAGCCCAATGCTACCTCCAAAGCCCTTGCCTCCCCCCCAAGCCATCCTCTTCCAGTCACAATAATAATAATAATAATAATAATAATAATAATAATAATAATTCCTCACTCCAGAATGCCATCTCTGCATCCTCTTGCTTTGCTCTCCCTCTGACTGTGACCCCAGAATGCCTTTACATATGTAGCAAAAGCATTCACATATTGTATCAATTTGCCAAATTGAAAGGGAAACATTTGTAACATTTGCATTGTAGCATTTGCATATTACACACAAGGCCTCTTGCAAAGTGAGGTGCTGTGCGGGCAGCTAGCAGAAAGGGAAATGTAGCACAAGCGGACACATTCTATCAATATGTATATTTATCAACCTGTAGAACTATTCACATACTGTCAAAAATAAAAATTCCAAGAGAGAGAGAAAGCTGCCTGAGAGAGGGGAGGCACGTTCCGCCCTCTGCCCTCCTCTGAACTAATCCCTCCCCTGAACTTGACCCTTCGTCCTGCTCCTTCCTCCTCCTCCTCCTCCTTCACCCCGATCCTGCCCTCCATGGCACCCTTCCTCCTTCTTCGCCCCGATGAAGGGGAGGCATGTTCCGCCCTCTGCCCTCCCTCTGACCTAATCCCTCCCCTGAACTTGACCCGATCATGACCGGGGCCAAGTTCACATTTGCCCACACCCATTTTTTCCTCAAAAAATACAGGTAAAACTCCGCTTTCAAAAGACCCGTGCCAAGGGGCATTTGCCCCTCAACGGGTGTGCAAACCTCGAATTTGGGTGTTAAAGAATCGGGGCCAATATGAACTTCCCACTTTTAATCCGGTTTCATAACCAGGGTAAAAGGTAGTCTGAATGGCCCCTAGGGGTATTCAGAAATGAGATTGAAAGAAACTGGATTTTCTTGAATAGTTAGTTATCATGAAAGGGGGGGGGTGCCTCACTAACATGACAAGATAAGAGCAAGGCAAAATGACACTGGACTCAAGAGTGAGTGTAGTTATCCAGAACAGCACAGTGGAAAAAGCCATGTAAGAAGAAACGGTCAAGCAAAAAAAAAGGCAGCAAGATATTGGAGGACCAGAAACGTGACATTCAGTAAAGAGCATAATAATATCAGAAACTGATTCAAAAGATAACTTTAAGTATAGGATTTTTTTTAAAAACACTAATTTAATGCAGACATTCTGAAATGAGTGAATACAGTACAAAAATGAAGGTCAGGAAGAAGTTTCAAAAGCCTAAACAAGTTGTGGCTTGGAGAAGAGTTTCATTTAAGCTGGTGGACACCATGGCTCTGTCTTGGTACCTGCTCAGTAGGAAAACACAACACAAAACAACCTGTACTCATCTAGGATTGGGGTCTGATGTGATAGGTTTATTATTATTATTTTATTTATATGTTGCCTTTTCCCCAATAATGGGACTTATTGCCATTTATTAAAACTTATTTCCCCAATAATGAGATTACAATTTATGAAAAAAATAGATTAAAACTACATAAAAAGCAATAAAAAGTATAAATGTAAACATTATTTAAAATAATTAACCATTTTGTAAAGTTAAAACCATTTAAATTAATTTTAAAACTGTATACAAACCAACAGGATGCTAGATTTGAGATTTGGAAAATAGGCCCTCAGCAAAGATATGGATGAGGTCTGCATGGTATATGTGTAGTGTATCTACTGTGTTCTTGTTCATCTAAAAACGTTCAGTTTTTTAATAAAACTGCTGTTTCGTCACATCATCCTGCTGGTGAAGAACTACAGTTAAGTTTGCTACTGATTTTGAAGAAGGACTGGTTCTGGATAATGGTGAGTGTTTATGGTCTGAACTGATAGCAAGCCAGAATTCAGAGAATGCTTATGTTAAGAAAATAAGACATTTTATATCTGACAAGATCTATGCAACATACAGTGGCAATAAACCGAGTCATCCTGTATTTTAAATGTCTATTCGCAGATAATTTACAGTAGTAATAATAATAATAATATAGAAGTGGCCCAAGTGTGGTCCTTCAGATGATGTTGGACTGCAAGTCTTGTCAGACTTAGCCAAAATAGGCATTCTTGAGGAATGCTGGGAGTGCAGTCTAACAGCATCTAGGAGGGCAATACTTTACCTATCCCTATTTTAGAGTAAGTAAACATAAAAGAAAAGACAAATTATAGATACATAGTCCTCAATTTACTATCCAGAGTATCAAGTGGCACCTGTGACATTGGTTTGTGTTCTGTGCTCTTTTGGTTGATTATACTGAATTATAAGTGAGTAATACTTATGCTATAAGAAGATAAATTGCAGTTCTGTTCACTTTGATCCTGTTAATATGTCTCCATTATAACCTTTTCCCACTACTATTTGAAAAACCTTACACTGCAATCCTATAAATGTCTACTCAGAAGTAAGCCACACTGCATTCAGTGGTTCTTACTCCCAGGTAAGTGTATGCAGAATTGCAGTATTAGACTTTCCATACAATGAAGCTTTTGGATCCCTGTGGCAGACATGTGTACACCACGTACTCCATAGACTGCTCTAGTGCATGTCTCCATAAACAGACTACAAATATACACAGATGAACAGAGAGGATAAATAGGATCTTGAGCCTTGTGTCATTCTTCCACATGAGGCAGGACCATTTAAATTTTGTACTATATATATAGTAAGGATACATTTTCTTAGTGAATGTAACTTTGTACTTACCAAAACTGGATGGTGTTCATGATACTTTATTTCCTAATCATTTAGTTATATAACTCGTATGATTCTTTATAGCCAGCTTCTGCCAAACTACTGTGAATAATTTTGCTTTGTTTTCAAGATGGCTGAAAATATAGAAATAGTGTAACCCATCTGTTCATATTCAAAGATCCTGCACTGTTGCTTCTTAAGTAAATAAGTTAAAATAAGAGTGAGATGCTCAAGTATTTTAATTTCAAACAAACAAATTCTATATAAGGCACTACATCATATTTCCCCCCATGCTTCCATAAGCATGGAATTTTGTGAAGCAGTGGGCATCTTCAGAGTCTGCCTTCTCCAGGATCTGAATTTTTAAAAGAGAGAATCCAACTTTACATTCCTGTGAAGAAATATTAAGAAATAAATGGTGTTTGCAGAAAGCCTTCATTGTTCAGGGCATGTAATATCTGCATGTTGCACTGCTACTGGTGCCTCAGTCTTGACTTAGTGTTTGGTTCTGTATGCACTTATTACCCTCATTTGTACCATTCTGATTAGTTACCACCTTATTTTTTTGCCATTAAAAATCCAAATTCCAGAATCCTGGTTTCATAAGTAAGTGAGATGGAATGTTGAAAATAAACAACCCTTTAGATTTCTGCCTAGATAGACAACTCTAGCCATTTTTTGAAAATTATCAGGGACTGCAAGTGCAGAGACAAAAGTAATTTCTCAAGCTTCTGCCATTCTGGCAGAAACCAGGGGTTGGGAAGGAATATGAGGCATTCCACATGTTGTTGGGCTCCAATTCTCATAAGCCTTTGCCAGCCTAGCTAGTTGAAAGAGTTCACAGGAGTAGTCATGTGAAGAGACAGAGGATTCCCAGCCCAGTCTAAATGTCCACAGTGATTGAACACCATAAAAGTGAATTATTCTGAGAATAGGCCCAACTAACTGAGAAGTAAACAAGAAAAGGCTAAGGGAAAGATTACATGTTTAGAAAGTATCTGAATAATCTGTTAGCTAGGTTAGAAACAGGAATATTTTCCCTAAGAACATAAAATTTATCTGTAACAGTGTTTTTAGATGACAGGAAGTATCTAACAACTGAATGTTCTCTCATTATATCAGGTAACATTAAGAATGTGTAAGGAACAAAATTAGAGAAAGTGATGTCTCTTTCACATCAGACTATACAGATCATGACACTGCTATCTTCACGCAGTCAAAACTGACCCAGTTACAAGACAGTAATTCAGAATATCTATAGAAGGTAGAAACTTCTTTTGTAGCTCAAGGTAAAGCAACAGCAAATATTTTTCCTCCCTTTTTTGCTCTTCCCTTATTACTCCCTCTAATAGTCAATATAGGTGATGAATGTCAGCAAAAATAAGGTCTCTGAGAAATGAAGAAGAAAGCGTCTTTTATAAATAAAAGTTGGCACTGACATGCTCTGATTCCCAAGGTTTAAGAAGCAGAGAAAGATACTCAGGAAGAGTCCAAAAACAGCAAAAGAGGTGATAGCTTAGTAACTACAAACTGTTGTGTGTCGGTTGGGAACAATATCCATATCTGGAAGGGAGATAAGTTTCAGAATTAAGAGTCCTCAAAGAGGGCTTGGATGGCTGGCTGGCACACTACACAGGATAGCTGTTAGATGTGAGGATCATTGTAGGTCCTTTTTGTTTATCATGCAAACTCAGCAGAAGGCTATTCCTTACTCATGTCCCTCTTACATTTGCTATATTACAACCATGCTTTCTTGTATAAAAATATTCCATTAGAGTAAACTAAGAATCCATTTAATACACCGTTGATCAACAGTAGAGTTAACAAGTATTTTCAGCAGCTTGTATTCAGAAACACTGGATGTAGAGCCAGCATGGTGTAGTAGTTTGAGTATTGGACTACAAATCTGGAAGCCAGGGTTCAAATCCCCACTTAGACATGAAAACACTCTCTCAGGTTCACAAGGCAAGTGCAAACCTCTTCTGAATAAACCTTGTCAAGAAAGCTCTGATAAGTTGCCTTTGTGTCACCATAAGTCAAAAATGACTGGAAGGCACACAACAACAAATCACACATAACAAGAATCCAAAATTCTGGTTTGCTGTAGACAAGCTGTGTGTTCCTGCATGCTACCTGGCCATTCTCGCTTATCTTTTGCAATCAGAAAGTACAGCTAAAGTAGCCAGAAACTCACTGGGAACCAACAGTTGAACACTGTGTCCAAACTAGATTCCCAAGCCATTTAGGAACTTGAATCTTCCTTCCAAATATGTTGGGAACTGGAAGCTAGCTACACATTTTGGCTTTATACTCTTTATGCATAAGCAAATGATAAACCAAGAGCCTTGGTTCAGATTTAATATGAACATATAACTGCTTCTTAGTCAGATTTTGCCTGCTCCACACAGTAGCAAGAGAATATGCACTGATCATATGGACCTGGAATCCTGTTTGGAGGTGGGATTCTTACAAAGGAACATGGCTGGTGCCTTTGAACAGTACTTTTGTGGCTAATATCCACCGATTTGTATTCCCTTACGCTTTCAAAAAGAATTATAAGGTAGCAGCCACAACCAAAATTGTGTACTGTGAACCTGATATTTTTTTATTATTACAAACCTGCATACCAGATAAAATATCTTGAGATACCTAATGCTTGTTACTTTTTCTTCTGAAACCAATACTGTTCCAGCAATCAGAGAATTTACGTCTTAGAAATTTTGCAGGTGTCTACAAACTTCACTTCTGACTCATACACTCAGCTATTCCAATTCGTACTTGACCATATATGTTCAAGTCAGAGTCCCATTCATTTCAATGTTTTTTCTTTCCTCTCTTCCCTTGATGTTATTCCTCCCAAGCACAACTATTGGGTGCATAGTCTGAAAGGCCTGTGCAATTTGCTAATTCTAATCTGTGTGTATTCAGAGTTTGGAGAGACACCACGTAATCGTGCATGTGTTCTATTAGATTTTATGATGACAGAAAGTTGGATATAACTGCAATTAGTAATAAGGCATTTCTGTCATTAATATGATCTTTTTACTGTGAAGTGGAATTAAAAGCTAATTATCTGGCTTTATGTCCAATTTACATTTTGAAAATACATTAAGATCATCACTTTTGACATTTTTCATGTGTTTCTTGGGGGGAAAGTTGCCCTGACAATTAAAACTATTTTGGATTATTGTGAGAAGATTTTCAGTTGACTAGAAAATGTATTTGTCTCTACAATAATATACAGCTAGCTAATGAGAACATAATATGTCTGCAATAATAATAATGGTAGCACTACTACTACTATTATCATTGTAGACATAAATCCTCATTAGGAGAAGCTAGTAGTAGTAGTAATAGTGGAGCCAGCATGGCATAATGGTTTGAGTGTTGGACTACAACTATGGGGACCAAGGTTCAATTCCTTGCTTGGCCATGTAATCCACTGGGTGACCTTGAGCAAGTCACATGCAAAGGCTACTCCCCTGTGAACAAGTCTTACCAAGGAAACCCCATGGTAGCCTTAGGGTTGCTATAAATCGGAAGTTACTTGAAGGTACCCAACAACAAAGTACTAATATTTCTTTTATGTTAAAAAAATCCTCTCGCTCTCACAGTAGCATAGAAGTGAACTGAAAAGACAAGAAACTAGTTTTAAGGTAGCAATGGAGAATGTATGGTGTACCAAATGTCAAATTGCTACTCCCATTATCGCTCACTATTGGCTAAGTTGCCTAGGACTATAGAAATTTCAGTATAACAACATCTGGAAGCCTGAATATTCCCAATCCCTATAATACTACCAAAATAACTGGCTTATAATTTTAAGGTTTTTAAATAATTAAAAATATGAAGGACAATGATGTATATTCATCATTATTAGATACATAACATTTCTAGATTTCTGCTGCAGGTAAATTCTCTAAATCAACAATCTATGGATTAACATTCTATAGTTGTACAGATTCTTGCGTGTTAACTGAAATAATAAAGAAACACTCTGCCTGAAAGAGAAGCAGAATCACCCTAAGAATATTTTTAAAGCAAAAAGTAACACAGAAATGAGTGATAAATAGTCCTTAAAATAGATGGCATGACTGGATCAGTAAAAGTCACTGCCTCAAAAATTCTTAGTTACAAAAGAGAGAAAGAGAGAGAGAGAAGACAAGAGTCATCTGCTTGAAACTAATCTTAGGCCCGTTCCGCACGGGCATAAAGTACACACTCCGTGCGTACTAGGGTTAGAAAGGGGCGTCCCTTCTGGACGCCCCTAACCCTAACACGGACCGAGTCTGTACAAAATGGCAGCGCCCGTTCCACACGGGCGCCATCATCTTGATGTAGCAGACGCGTTGCATCCGCACATCACACGGCACATATGACGCTGCGAGTGCACCATTGGCGCCTCACAACATCATAAGCGCGCCGCAAAGAGAAGCGCCATTTTGGGACTTCTTTTTGATCCATGAGGGAGTCGCGCGGTTTGGCTGCTGCGGCTCCCTTGTGGAACAACTGGCAGCGCCAGCAGACCGCCGCTTTTAGGCAGTCTGTAACGCTCCTCAGTTACCTGATCCAGAAGAAGATAATGCCACTCTCAGTCCATCATACATAATCAGGAGAGAATTTTGACTTTTAGTCTGTTTAAAAAAAAGGACATAAGAAAATATACTACAAGACAATTTATTTGTAAGGCATGATAGTTGTTAATTTTTGTTAATTAATGTTAATTGTATAATTAATGTACACAGCTCTTTACAGAATAAAAATAAAGAAACAAAGAATTTCCTAGGAATCTTACAATCTAAAATCTGAACTCAAATCAGTAAGTGATTTTACAAAATGGAGAGGGTTGGACTATGGATAGGGTTTAGACTATGGCCCAGTATAGATGGGCCCTTTGCAGTGCGTCCGCAACGTACTAGGGTTACCTCAGGGTGGCGCGTGCACATGCCCCGCAACCCTAGCACGTCGTCAGCGTGCCGCAGTTGCGCAGCGCCATAGAAATGGCGCACACAATGATTATGTTGCAGCTGCGCTGCCTACAAACGGCGCTGTGCAGTTGCGATGTAATGGAGCTGTCTCTGGTGCTTTGCGGTGCCACAAAAAGGAGCTGCTTTTTACAGCTCCTTCTTTGCTGCACTGCTGCGCAGCGCCATATGTAGGCAGCAGCACTTCTGTGCAGCAAAGAGAGGCGCCGAGCAGGCGCCTCTTTTTGGTGGTCTGCAACCTGCCATAGTTAGATATTAAACTTCACATTAAAATAAGTGAGTACAGTAGAATAAGGACATCTTAATCTGGATACAAGTCATTGTTAACATTGGCCTGTTAAATAATAGTTGGCCACTTGTGCAACATTGCATGTGTACAACTGCAAGAGATTACAGCTGTGGATAGTGCTGGCCAGTGCATATTGGTAAAATAACCTTAAGTGTAAATCACCAGTGCTATACTGCTCAGATGTAAGCACCATTTAGTTTAATTGTGCATACTGTGTGGCAGGTATATGTAGGATTACAGCCAAATCCTTCAGCTAGGTTACCTGGTAAGTAAAAGAGTCAGAATGAGAGACAGTATTAACTTATTTGCTGGTTTAGCTTCAGAAGTACCATCCATCCTTTACCAAGTTACAGCAAATGCAGAATATGGATCATGCAGCCTAACCTTCCTGCGAATTATACAAAAGGACTATAGTATGTCTATATTTATATGAGTTATCCAATGAAAATAGCAGTCGCTTTACAGAAAAGGAGAACTATTCACTTTAGGGTTGCATTTAATGGAGATTAAACATTATAAAATTTTGGGCAATCTTTTTATTTACATATATATTATGTCTCTCAAAGCAGGTTCTCACAATTTTGTAACAGAAAAACTATTTTTAACACTTTTTGTACACAGGAATAACCTTACACTTAAGGTTATTTTACCAATATGCACTGGCCAGCACTATCCACGGCTGTAATCTCTTGCAGTTGTACACATGCAATGTTGCACAAGTGGCCAACATGTGAATTCTGTTGAGTGATTCTGCAGAGTGCAGAATCGTTAGCTCCACAAGGACCTGTGCACTACAATGCTCAGATTAAGAGTAGGCTAGTTATGCAGAGCACTAGTTGTGTTTGTCCTGTAGATCTATTAGAGGGGTGGGAGTGATGAGGCTCTAACTCTCCTTTCCCCCAGAAATGGGACTTTGGGTGTCTTACAAATTAAAATGATTATGATCCAGTTTAAAGTATACCAGAGGTCAACATTAACATTGTATCAACTTATTAACAATATTAAACAATTTAAAATATACTTAAAAGGGATATAAAAACAGTTTTAAAAAGTAGTACAATTAAAACAATGATGCAGCCTCTTAAAAGCCCTTTTCTTTAAAAAAAAACCCCAGCAACATTCAGTTCTCTTCTCAGGACCTTAGGACCCAAGTAGTTTCATAGCAGGAGATACAGTCTGACAGTTTGGCTGAACCAAAGCCACAAATGTAGGCCTACCAGTACATAGGATAGTGTCAGGAAACAGACTGTTAGCCAGTGGAGACATTGGAGTAGGTGAATTATATGATTTCTGGCACCAGCCCATTAACACTGGCTGCAACTGCCTACACCACATTAAGTGGTGTAAACAGTCTTCAAAGGCAGCCCTGCGTGTCATACATTACTGTAATCTGAATAGGATGGATATAACTAAAGCATGTGTCACAGCAGCCCTATAAGAATGGGCACAATTGGTGCACCAGGTTTAAGCGTACAAAGGCACTCCCGGCCACCACAGAAACCTGGGTCTCCAAATTTAAAGCTCATTGGTTTATTTCCAATACACCTAAACTGTGACTCTGCATCTTCAGTTGGAGTGTAACACCATTCAGCACAAACTGAATTCCTATTTCCTGACCATGTTTCAAATGACCGGGAACATCTGTCTGGTTTCTTAATAGTTACTCCAAATCTTATGCAAGATACCTGTGTTGTGATTTTCCTAAAGTGTTTCAACTGCAACATGAGAGAGGGACCAAAACCTGAATTCATCATGTTCCAAAGGCAGATACCTGTTTCTAAAGAGATCTTCCTAAAGTGGTATCAAAGAAAATCTGATACTCCTTTTTTTGTGTGCTTTCAGAGTTAAAGACAGAGGAGGTCAGTTAAGGACAATCCATGATTGATCTAATTTCTGCAATTCTACTCATATTTCTAAGCTTTACAAGGTTTTTCTTCTCCTATAGATTTACGAATAACATATGCTTTGCCCTAGTATAGATACTTTGTACAGATATTTTGATATGGTATAAATAACCCTAACAAAATGCATAACTTGTAATTAATATATAAATCACTCAGAAACAATAGCTAAGTTTTGTAAATTGCAACGAAGATATGCGTGAATATTTGCAACATACAACATCCCCCAAAGTGCTTGATATAAGAGAAATAACAGAGTAAACAGGTTCAATTTTAGCTGTCTTCATATGAACAACAGTAAAGTGTTTTCCTGTAGTAATTACTGACAACCTTGTACTACAACTCTTAAATTAAACATTCTGTATAAATAGCATGCTTTCAGTGCAGAATTTCCTTATATCCCACAAAGCAACCACAAGGGACTATGTGTATTAGACACTACGGTCCTATTTGGAGAGCTCTGTGCAAGATAATTTAAAGCATTTGAAAGTATGTTGCTTTATTAGAACATTGCTTGAAAATAATGATTTAATAATGTGCAAGGTAAACAGTGATTATCTCCATTAGAAATTATTTTTCCATCACTAGTATTATGCACAATGAGGTTTTTTATGCATCTTTTTGTACAGTTCATCCCTAGAGAAAGTAGTACATGTACCTGATAGTATCAGTGCAGCAGCTGCTTTAAAACTAGAAGTGTTTTCAGAAAGCCAAGATGACCCTGGTATTCTTGTTTCTCTTCTGTCTTCCAACCCAGTTTGCAAATGACTTCAGAGTGTAACTGGTGACATCCTAGATCAAACATAAAAAAGAGAGAAATAAAAGTTGGAAATAAACCAATGAGTTGTATAGCCCAGCCCCTCCTTTTGAAGACAATGGCGGGTTACAGACCGCCGAAAAGCAGCAGCCTGCACCCGCCCCTTTCCACGCTGTATCGGGGCCTCAGCTGACAGACCGGCAGCCTCCGAGGCCCTGATCCGCCGCTTTGCAGGCTGCGGGGAAGCGGCAAAAGGCCGCCTCCCCACAGCCTGGAAAGGGGTGTCCTTGGGGCTTCAAGCCCCTAGGACACCCCAACAGCAGCGGGGAATCCCAGAAAGGGGCCACTCAGCCTCTTTCTGATTTGCGTCCGCTGGTGCAGCCTTCACACAGCTGCACCAGTGACGCAAACCATGAAGGAGCTCCGTTTTGGAGCTCCTTCCTGATCTGCCGAAAGGGCGCATTAAGCGCCCTTGCGCGGAGCGATGGCGTCACGCCCGCACCGCCTAGTTTGCAGGCGGCGCGTTCATGACACCATCATGGCGGCGGCCGTGTGGAACAGCTGCCGCCATTTGGTGTGCGCGGAGCACGTACTAGGGTTAGGGGGGTGCGTAATATAAGGTGTTGGTTATTACCTATAAAGCCCTAAATGGCATGGGCCCAGGATTCCTGAAGGACCGCCTCTCCCCGTACATTCCGCCTCGCACCCTCAGAACATCTGGGCAGCAACTCCTGAAGGTGCCTGGGGCTAGGTTGGCTGCTACTGCCAGAAGATCCTTTTCCACAGCTGCCCCAGCCCTTTGGAATACGCTGCCCACGGAGCTCCGCTCATCTACTACCCTGGCCCAATTTAGGAAGGGTCTCAAAACCTTCCTATTTAATCAGGCATTCCCCGACTAAATATCCTGTGGGCCTCCCTCCTCTCTCGTGGCCGTGAGGTTGGGCTAAGGGTTTTTTTATTGTTTTTAAGGATTGTTGTTTATGCTATATGTTTTTAACCTGTATGATGTTTGCACTTTGGTGCACTTTGTGAGCCGCCCTGATCGTTTGGAAGGGCGGGGGTATAAATAAAATTTTTATTATTTATTATTTATTAATAGCGGTCTGTAACCCACCTATGTTAAACTGCTGGGACCTATGCATCCTCCAGAAGTGTTCTATCTGCCAAAATAGCTTAACTGATTGTACTTTGGTAGGTAGATAGCTTTTCTCAATTGAATGCAAAATAACTGCACAGAAATCAGACTCTTGACTGTTAGTATATTTGTAGCACCCCATGCTTACTGAGCAGCTCATTATCCTTACTCCAGTGTAAAGCTGGTACAGGATTACTGTCTTAATATATGCATAATGTAAGGTGGGGACAGCTCAGATTTAGGAGTTATGTTTATATTTTAAACCTTCTCAGTATTCCTTCTCGGTATCTGCCTGGAAAACACTTCCTAATCTTAAGCAATAGTATCTGCTTTTTATATCAGTTTATTGGGTTCATCATGAGCCACCACAGCAAGACTCTGTAGGCCACTGCTTAAGTCATGGGTGGCTTTCTTTTCTTTTCCCCATCTGTCCTCTTGCACAGCTATAGTTTACACCATCACTGGATAGTATAATACACAATCACTGGATACTATAATAAATGAATGTTTGGTCAAGTACAGTGTCAGTATAATAACAAAACACACATAGGAGGCACCATGTTGGAGAGAAGCTTAGCTGGAAATGCTTCATGCCTTGCTGAGTACAGATATATATTAAGTGAGGAATGTTGTGTCAAAAGCTCCCACTGATGTACATTCCAGCCATAAGTCTACTACCCCAACAGTTGTATTTTAAAGAAGTACAGTAATGCCATGTTCTCTTTTATGGGTCTTCTCAAATTAGATTGACATCAGCATTTCAGAAACTTATGTGGTTATGGGCTTGTCAAAAACCTATGGCTGCCAGCAGGTAGGGGATAGTGGAGGTTAGGGCACATTTAAAAGACAGCTTTTAATTGAAAAGGCTTAGGAAATACTAGTTTAGCATTTCATTTAAGCTGTAGTTTGAAGGGAAAAAACCTCAGGTGGTTGCAACCTAAGGGCCTCAATATTGTTAAAAAGGCATATGACCGTAGTGCCTTTTAAAGGGTGTGTTCGATACAAACAATACAATTATGGCTTTAAGAATTTATTCACATATACCCTGAACACACCTATTCTCATGGGATTTTGTGACGTTAAGTCAAGCTAGGTCACGTCTGCTTAGTATTTGGACAAAAACAAAAACAAAAAACACCAAGGGGATGCCAAGGATATCTAGATAGCGCTAGAAAATAATTCTGCCTGAAATCCTGGATAATGGCTGCCAGTTAGAATTGAGAGTACTGGTCTCCAGATGGACCAGTGACCAGACTCTCTCTATTCCTACATTTGTCTGTTTTTTATTTAAAAAATAAAGCTTGGGGAAATGGGAATTCAGTTTGAAAGCCATAGAGTTTTAAATAGCACATTGTTCCTAGTCCATTCCATAGAATTATTTGATGTCACAGAGCCCTAGTAGAGAACAAAATGATGGGAGGAGACAATAAATTATAGTTTAGGGAGAACACAGGGGGCTGTGATGCTGCCCCTATTTTAACCCATTATCTGTAACACATTTGTTCTTCTTCTTGTGTGCCTTCACAAGTCTTTTTTTACTTATGGCAACCCTAAAGCTGACCTATCATGGCATTTTCTTGGCAAATTTCATCAGATGCCCTGGCCAGCCTCTTAAGACTGAGAGTGTGACTTGCCCAAGGCTACCCAGTAGGTTTCCATGGCCAAGCCGGGATTCGAACCCTGGTCATCTCCAACACTCAAACCACTACACCAAGCGGGTTCTCTATAACACATAGTTTCCAAATACTCTGAAAGTGTGTTTGTGTCAATCCTTCCCTTCTGGAGGACATTTGATAGGGAATCTTTTCCTTCTTCAGTGTGTTGTGCCATCCTCGTTGTGGGATATCCTGCTCCATCCCATCACACAGAGGACACTTCTGCCAGATGTCCTAACTGCAAAGGAATACAAAATGTAGGACTTCCAAGAAAAATGTAGGATGTGGCCCAATGCAAAAGCTTTAAAAGCACCCATAAAGATAATTCATGTTAGTCAAGGTCAAAGTGGAGGACATTTTGGAATTTCTCCAGGACAGAAGGCTGAAATGTACCAGATGTCCTAACTGCAAAGGAGGACAAGGGCATTCAAGAAAAATGGAGGATGTTACTGAATAAAAGCTAAAAAACACTCATAGAAAAGTGGCTTCATGCTTTTTACATTTTGGAATTCCTCCTGGAGAAGTTGACATGTAGGACAGGTCCTGGAAAAGGAGAACGCCTCCTGGTCAGCCTTGGAAGGAGGCTCTTAGACAAGGGTCACCAGATGTCCTTTTCCAGGACACATCCTCAATTTCAGCCCTCTGTGAGGGGAATTCCTCCATTTTGAGCACATCTAAGCAGCATGCACTTACATTCATATGAGTGGTTTTTTTAGTTTTTATTTGGCCAAGCCCTCTATTTGTCTTGAATGCCTTACATTTCTCAGTGTCTTGTCTTCCTGTGTGGTTAGGACATCTGGTCACCCTGGCCTTGGTTGTGTGAGGGGATGGAGCAGGGTGACCAGATGTCCTAATAACTGCACAGGAAAAAATGTAGGACATTTCAAGAAACAAATATAGGACCTGCCCAAACAAAAAGCTAGAAACACTCCTAGAAATGTAAATCCATGTTTCTTAGTCCTGCTCAAAAACGGAGGGCATTTTGGAATACCTCCTGGAGAGAAGATTGAAATGGAAAACGTCCTGCAAAAGGAGGACACCCCTGGGCACCTTGCCTCAGGGGGTGGTGACCATATGTCCTAACTGCAGAGGGGGACAAGGCACCAAGAAAATGTAGGGCATTCCAGGAAAAGTGTAGGACACGACCAACAAAAAAAGAGCTAAACACACTTTGTGCTGTTCGAAAATGGAGGAAATTTTGGAATCCCTCCTGGAGAGAAGGTTGAAACAGAAGACCTGCCCAAATAAAAAGCTAAAAACACTCCCTGGAAATCTAAATCTATGCTGCATGGCCCTGCTCAAAATGGAGGACGTTTTGGAATTCCAAAATGTTCAGAAGGCTGAGGTGTGGGACACATCCTGGAGAAAAGGAGGACACCCCTGGTCACCCCTGTGTGAGGGGATAAGCGTAGGCCCTTCGTCTCCCTCTGCGGCGGGGATGAAGGGATTTAGTCCTCCATTTTGAGCATCACTAAAAAAAGCCTGTAGCCCCTTTGAGACTAACTGAAAGAAAAGAAGTTGGCAGCATGAGCTTTGGTAGACTTAACTCCCTCAGATGCACATAGAGATCTTGTAGCACCTTTGAGACTAACTGAAAGGAAGAAACTGGCATGAGCTTTCCAAGACTAAAGTCTACTTCCTCAGATGCATTTGGTGGAGTGGAAGCCAGGATAGAGACACATATATGCCATTGGTATGTGAGGTTGTGTGAACTCAAATCCTCACATTATACCAATGGCAAATGTACGTCTCTGTCTGGCTTCCACTCCAGCAAATGTGCAGCATGAACTTTTGTAGACTTCTGTCTATTTCCTCAGATGCATTTGGTGGAGTGGTCAGCCAGACAGACATATATTTGCCATTGGTATAATGTGAGGTGCCAATTCAAATTCTCATATCCTCACATACCAATGGAAATGTATGTCTGTGCCTTCCACTCCACCAAGTCTACGAAAGCTCATGCTGCACAGTTGGTGGAGTGGAAGCCGGGCACAGACAGCCATATTTGCCATTGGTATAATGTGAGGGTTTGAGTTAAAATCCTCACATACCAATGGCATATATATGTCTCTGTGCCTGGCTTCCAGTCCACCAAATGCATCTGAGGAAGTAGACTGAAGTCTAAGGAAAGCTCATGCTGCATGTTTGGAGTGGAAGCCAGGCACAAATGTATATTTGCCATTGGTATAATGTGCGAATTTGAATGACATCTTCACATACCAATGGCATATATACATCTGTGCCTGGCTTCCGCTCCACCAAATGTGCAGCATGTGCTTTCGTAGACTTCAGCATATTTCCTCAGATGCATTTGGTGGAGTTGGATGCCAGGCACAGACACATATTTGCTGTTGGTGTGATGTGAGGATTTGAATTGACATCCTCACTTTATACGAATTGTGTGTGTGTGTATCTGTCCCTGGCTTCCACTCCACCAAAATGCATCTGAGGAAGCAGACTTTAGTCTTGGAAAGCTCATGTTGCCAGTTTCTTTCAGTGAGTCTCGAAGGCGCTACGAGGTCTATGTACTGGTTCTACAAAGACACGGTTCTGTTTGAATTCTGCCAAAGGGGATGTTTTAGGCGCTTTGTTTCCTTGCTCCGTCGAGTGAGGCCTCGCTGAGGTAAAGGAAACACGACAAAACCGTAGGCCGCATGACCCTAATGGCGGCGGCGGCGGAGGAGGGCTGCTAGGCCGCCTTCTTCCGCGAGGGAAGCGGCGCTTCCTCCTCCTCCTCCTCCTAGGAAGGGGGCCAAACGGGCGGCCGACGAAGCGCCCTTCCCTTCTTCTCTCGTGCCCGCGCCGCGCGCGCCCGGTCCCTCTTTATTTATGATCCCTTCCCTCCCTTCCTTCTCCGCGAGGGGCTCGTGCCCGCGCCTTGCGCGATGCAGTGTGGGAATGGCTGTGGCGCTGGGGTTGGCTGAAAGAGGCGGCCAGCAGTCGAGGTTTAATGTCCGCCATGTTGGCCGCGGCGGCGCCTTGAGGAGCGGAGCCCGAGCGAAGGCGAAGGCGGCGGAGAGCACTCTGCGCCCGGACCGGACCCGCCTCGGAGCCCGCCCCGCCCCGCCGCGGGAGCCCCGCCGCTCCCTCCATGAGAGCGCTCGGCGGGGGCCGGCTGCTCTCGGCTGCTCGCAGCAGCGCCCTCGCCCTCGCCGCCCTTCCCTCGCTCTCCTCAGCCGCCATCGCAGCCGCAGCCTCCGACGACGACTAACATGAGCAAACTGTCGTTCCGGGCCCGGGCGCTGGACGCGTCTAAGCCGCTCCCGGTCTTCCGCTGCGAGGACCTGCCCGACCTGGCCGAGTATGCCTCCATCAACCGGGCCGTGCCGCAGATGCCCACGGGCATGGAGAAGGAAGAGGAGTCGGTACGTGATGCTCGGAGAACCCTCCCGCCACCGACGGGCCCCGCTCTGCGCAAGCACAAAATGGCCGCCGTCCTCCTTCCCCCGCGAGGCCTCCCTCATGCGCCCTTCCCTCCCTCAGAGACACAGGGGCCTCGAAGGCGCCTCGGGAGGCCCTGGGTGCCCTCAGAGCGGCCCCCGAATGGGTCCCCCCCGTTTTCGCCTCCCCTCGGCCCCCGAAAGGCACAAAGGGCGTCACGTGACGCGGCGGACGGCCGCCATTTTGTGGCGCCTCTGCTTGGGGTTGGGCCTTGGCTGCGGACCGTCGTCCGCGGGAGCGCGCGCGGGCTCGGGAGCGAGCAGAGTGAGCGGGAGCGCGCGGGCAGAGCTTGGCTGCGTTGGCGTTGTTGAAGTTCCGCTCGTCGGGCGCTAGGTGGCGCCTGTGCGCTGGGATTAAAGGGAAGGCCGGGGAAGGAAGTAGAAAGTGCTGCTGCTGCTGCAGCTGCTGGCCATGTGCTTCTCGCCAGGCGTTGCGCGTGGCGCCATGGTCTGGGAGTTGGGCTTTTTTAGGGGGGCTCTGGGGTCCAGGGTTCGCTCCCCTCTCTGTCAGCCTCAGGGGAATGGCCAAGAAAACCCCCATGGTACTGTAGTTTGGAAGTGGAGTTATGGTCCTGACAACAATGTCACAATCGAGACACTGAACACTAGTGGTTTGAAACCCGTTGGGTGACCACGGGCAAGTCACACTTTCTCAGCCACAGGGGAATTGCCAAGGAAACCCCATAATAGGTTGGAGGTGGAATTATGATCACAGTAACTGTCACAGTTGTGACTGTGCCCCTGGATACTAGTGGTTTGAAAGCCACTGGGTAACCCCCCAGTAGGTAACCTTGGGTGAGTTTCACACTCTCAGCCTCAGGGGGATGGCAGTGGCAACCCTCCCCCCAAAAAATATGCCAAGAAAACCCCATGATAGTTTGGAAGTGGAGTTATGGTCCTGACAACAGTGTCACAATCGAGTCTTTGTAGCGCTCCTGATTGCTAGTGGTTTGAAAGCCACTGGCTAACCCCCACTAGGCAATCTTGGGCAAGTCACACTCTCTCAGCCTCAGGGGAATGGCAATAGCAACCTCACCCCGAATAAACTTGTCAAGGAAACCCCAAATTAGGCAAAAGTGACTTGAAGGCACACCACATGCACATACACATGTCCTGCATGGCAGTGGGTTGGACTGGATGGTCTCTTCCAGCTATGGTAGTCAGTTGAGGATGCCCAAGTGCTTGTGGCTTGGTTTGTGTGGCATTGTTGGACTTGGGGCTCTGGGTGACTTTGGGCGAGTTGCACTCTCAGCAATGACAACCCTCCCCTCAAACAAATCTTGCCAAAATAGGTTGGAGGGGGAGTTATAATCCTGGCAATAGTGTCACAGTCGTGGCTAAGTAGTGTTCACAAATACTAGTGGTTTGAATCCCAGTGGGTGACTTTGGGCAAGTCACACTCTCTCAGCCTCAGGGAAAGACAATGGCAAACCTCAGAAGAAAACTTGCCCAGTGATAGTGTTGCCAAAAGTCAAAAATGAGTTGGAGGCACACACCCCTACACACACACACACACACACAAAGTTGAAGCTGCCCATGTTGTTGCTGGGTTGGCAGTGTGTTTTTTGGTCTGGGCCAGAAAAGCATTGTGGGGGATTGAGTGTAAGCACTAGAATGGTATCAGAGAGTTAAAATCCTAGATTGGAAGAGACCCCCAAGTGCCATCCAGTCCAACCCTATTCTGCCATGCCAGAAGACTAATGCACTCTTGACAGGGGACCATCCAACACAATACTTAGTTGCAGGGAGATTGTCATCTTTCTGCCATATATTGCAAGTGCTGGCTGACTATCACCACCAGTGGGGCTTGTGGAAGCTGGGATATCAGAGACACTCATTGTCTAGTATCTGTAATGACCCACACAAGATATAGCTGCCCCACTGTTGGTACTGTTTCATAGAATCATAGAGTTGGAAGAGCCCACAAGGGCCATTCAGTCCAATCCCCTTCCATGCAGGAAGACACAGTCAGAGCACTGCCAACAGATGGCCGAATGTACTTTTCTGAAGGAATTCTGGCAAGAGACGGGTTGCAACTCCTAGTAGTTGATAAGAATGTATTTCCTAGTAGTCTTGCAAATATTGCTAGAATCACAGATTTGGAGGAGAACATAAGGGCCATCCAGCCCAACCCCCTTTTGCCATGCAGGAAGACACAATCAAAGTATCCCTGACAGATGGCCATCCAGCCTCTGTTTTAAAATCTCTAAAGAAGAAAAGTCCATCACACTTTGAGGGAGTGCGTCCCACTGTCCCACAGCTCTTACTGTCAGGAAGATCTTCCTAATGTTGTGGTGGAATATCTTTTCCTTTCCTGTAATTAGTCTTATAGGGTAGCTGAAGGATCTTGACGTGAAAGTAGAAATAAAGGTTGTGTGATTTCACGTCATTTCTGACTTGTGGTGACCTTATCATGGGGTTATCTTGGCAAGATATGTTCAGAGGAGGTTTGCCATCCCTGAGGCTTAGAGAGTGACTTGTCCAAGGTCAGCCAGTGGGGTTTCATGAGCTCTCAGAAGTAAACATACCTCGAAGCATTGGTACACAAGAAAGATAAGGGGAACCAACAGCCTGTAGGCCATGGTGGGGATGAAAGTTGCATTAAAGTTCTTTTCAGGGTCCCATAAAACCACCGTGAAGCCCCACGTCCTGTGAGGGTGTCTCCTGCTGTTCATCTGGCCACAAGCACTCATTTTCTTAGCCACGTCTTTCAGTAGTAGTGGCAAGAAACTCTTGCAAATGCACATTCTTTACATTTGGAGGTTATAATGCATGAAGCAGTTGCTAACATCCAAAAGCTTTTTGACTATGTGCTGTTTCCAGTCCAAATAAAACTGTTTTAACTGCCCCATGCATCAAGTCTATGGAAGTGCATCCTACCATCTTCTCTCATTCATTTAGTTTCAAAGGTACTACAAGATCCCTTTGTATTTTCCAGACTAACATGGCTATGTCTTTGATATAACTGTTGTACAAAAAGAACCTCTTGTCACTTTAGTTGATGACATCTGATTCACCTGCATTCGTCTCAGGAAAAAATAGTTTAAAATAAAGCGGGCCTGAACAATTTCACATGTATGCTTTGAGTGAAAAAGTCCATGTGCTTGAAAACTTTCAGAGCATGTGGCAATAACAGCTATGACTTGAGCACAAGTAAGGTGAAATCTCTGGATTATGAACCATAGCACTAATTTTTGTATTTTAAAAGGATCTTACATGCTTAATATAATAAACTAGGATTGCAGAGCAGAAGGAATTGTTTGCCTTTTGTGTAAAACAAGTTTGGCCTGAGAGGAGGTCTCCTCACTTTTGTATCTTATTTAAACCATTAACTTTGTATAAACTTCTGAGCATGGAGATTAAGTTTTGAGTCTACAAACAGAAGACAATCCCTTTTGTCTAACCTATTCAGTATATCTGAACAATATGTTCTTGGGTTTTTAAGTATAGTCTGTACAATGTGGGGAGATAATGCAATATGAACAGCTCACGTGAATGACAGATTCTTGAATTTTAGCAATTTAAAGTACTTGAATTGTAGCTGTATGTATTAAGGTGCATGGAGATACAGAAACTTAATTTGTAGGAACTTCTACAATTCTAGTTAGTATCCTATAAAGTTCTATGAATGTATGGCTTGTTGACTTTTTTTAAAAAGCAAGATTGCTCTCATTAAATACTCTTTTCCAGAGAAAATTCACAGGATGTTGATGTTAACATTTAACAGTACAGTGGAGCTTTGTTATACGCTGGGGTTTGGTTCCAAGATCCTCTGTGGATAACAAAATCTGTGGGTGCTCAAGTCCCATTAAATATAATGAAATAGCAAAATGGTGTCCCTTATAAAAATTGGAAAATCAAAGTTTGCCATTTGAAAATTATACTTTTTTGAACATTTTCAAATTGTGGATGGTTGAATCTGTGTACATATAAAAACCTGTGTATAAGAAGGGCTGACTGTATTGTTGATTGAATGTGATGCAACATGCATTTAAAGATTATATTGTGTTCCATATGTTTCAGTTATAAGTGTTTTAGTGTGGTGAATGCTAACATAATGCAAATTCTATTGAAATACTGAATGTTGGTATGATCTGATATATAGATCCCAGCACTAAAGCTTTGATATCAGTTGTGGGGTATCAGCCTTTTCTTAAGAGGCTGAAATGGTACTTATTTCTGAGTAAACATGCACAGGATTAAATTGAAAAGAAGTAAAAAAATCTATTGTATTTTTATTCTGTTTGAGCCCCAGGGCCTGGGACTGATATTTATGAAATTCAATTTCCCTGCATTGTAGTCTTTTGCCAGATTTATGAACTTTCCACCCACATGGTTAGGTACTTCTGAACAAGAAGTGATTAGGAAGTCACTAGACTTCTGATTCAGCTGTCAAAAATGACCATATTGATCATGCAGTCCTTTTATATGTCTGTATAGAAGTGAGATCCACTGATATCTCACTTCGAAGTAGGGCTTACTTCTGCCTGATTGGTACAGATTGAGTCTCCCTGCCACTATTTCAGAAATTTTAGAGTATTTCAGATTTTGGAATTCTGGATAAGAGATACTCAACTTGGGCAAGATTGCAGTCTAAATTGACAAGATGTGTAAAGGTGAATGTACCTGTGGTGCTTTTTAATTGATGTGTATTAACCAAAACAAAGAGGCGAGGCAGGGAGACCATGGTAATTGCCAGGAAGGGGGAGATATGAGTCCATGCTAATTGTGGGAAAGTTTTTATTGTTCTGATGACTGACACATCAAAGAGATGAATATGGCACAGCGATATATTCTAGAATGACTGTTTTATATGATATTCTTTAATAAGTGGCTTGAGAAGTAGCTGAATGGGAATCTGTGGTCCTCCAGATATTATTTGATCGCTTTTCCCATAATACTCAACCAGTGGTTGTGTTGGCTAGGGCTGATAAGAGTTGCAGTCAAGCAACATTTCAAAAGTCATGAGTGTTAAAGACATTTTTTCTGCAGCCTAGATCTATTCGTGCAGAAGTGCTCACATGGGATTGTTATGGTGTAAGTAGTGGGCCATAATGACTGCATTAGTACTTGAGAGCATGGGACCTCATAAGATTATTTTCATAAGATTATTCTGATAAGAAAAAGAACTTTTGTTGAAAATAAAAGTTAAGTAGTCAGCATAGCTATTGGTAGATGGCCTAGTGTCATAATTTGCAGGATCATAGAAGCAAAACGGTTGAGTGTTCATATTGTAGCACCTTTTGAATGGCATTGAACATGTAGGTACTAATGTGGCTGTTTCTATAGCAGTATTAATTAATAAGCTAAACAATGAGTGGCAATATACAAATTGGATCTTGGAAAATGTATAGGACAAATCTTTCCCCACCTGCTAAGAGGAGCACTTGTGTCCAAGACGCCAGACAGCCTGGAATGGGAGTTTATAGTTTTGTGACTTTACAGTATAGGAATTTTATGAGTAGAAAGGGTATAAAACACATTTTCCTCCTCCATCATGGTGTTTTCCTGTTGGGTAATATACCGTAGCCTTAATGATTTGTTAGTCCCAAACTTGAATATATAGGTAAAGAGTGGGAGTTTTATATTTAAAACTGAAAACTGAGGCATCTTTCTATAATGCAAGGAAGCTCTCCTCCCATTGCACTCTTATGTAGGATAACTGTCAGGAACTTGAGGAAGCTAGTGTCTTCTTTCACCCTATGCACTGTGTGTCTTCAGGGGAACATTTTTAAAACTGACATCCTAATGGTTATGTTTATATACAAATGGTGTGCCTTGTTGCTTACTGTGTATGAATAGAGTCATGATGCACTATCTTGATCAGTCCACTCTGCATACTAGTGTATAAAACTAACCAAGAAAGAATAGCTTATTTTAACATTTGAACATGGTATACTGATTTGTTGTTTACTCCAGAGTGAACTAGAATCAATGTTTGTAACCGGGAGCAAACAGATTATCTGCACCATAGTTTTGCTTGTTCATAATGAGTACAGAATCATGCCTTATTGTTACATATGAATTTGACCTTGGTGCCTTATGTATTCACAAGCATACTTTTTCTGACTTCTACTTTTTTTAGAATTTTTTTTTAGCAGGGATGAGAAATTGCTAATTACTGGTCCCATAATCCCTCACTGTTGTCTGTGTTGGCTAAGAGTGATGGGAATTGCAGCAGAACAAAATTTGATGGGTCTGCATGTGATTCAGTGAATACATATCACAAATCCATGATAATATGACTCCAGTTCCTCCCTAGTTTTTAAAATTAGCTTAATTTTTGATGAAGATAGTCAATTAACCACCTATTAATTTTGTCAAAATAAATTTTTGTACCCTAACATTGACAGAATTGATTTCAGAGAATGAAGGCAGATGCAGACTGGAAGTGAATAGTTCATGTTAATTTACCAATGTCATACAAGAGATCGAATAGCTTTATTTATTGTTTTTAATATAAATTGATTTATAGAAAAAGAAATGATACTTATTATCAGGTTCCTTACTTTGTTAGGAATTTTGTTTCCTACTTTGCTTGGATTCTGGCTTTCTTCTGAGTACATTAGAATATTGACAATATACATTGGAGTAAAGACAAACAACAACAGTAAATATAATCTTAAAAGCTGCTTGACCATGTAGACGTAGGCTCTAGCTGAATTGTTTGAGACACCTGTATTTTTGTTCTGGGGCTGAGGTAGCAATGAACTTCTTTGGGAGTTCTGAAAAAGGTGGTTGTAGTATCATAAAAGTGTGCATAGTGATGTCATTATCTATCTGTTTTAAGCAAAGCAAGACAGCAGAGTTCTATAATCATTGCCATCTCTTGTTGTATTTATTTATCTTAACATTAATGTTTTCCATGAGTTTGACTTGAGTTCTGCACTTCAATTGATCTAGACATCTGTGTCTCTGGAATAGTAAACATCAGCACTTGGTTTCTTGTCTTGCAATCAAGTGTTCCTGTGTTGAGTTGTCTTAACTTGAACCAAGTCACTAATTAGGGCAGGAGTTCATCAGGTGCTGGTGATAATAACCTGGTTGTTACACAGAGAGCAAGGCAAATAGTACATGAACCCAACAGTGGGAGGAAAAAAACCTTAAATAGGCAGATAGAGGGGATGGCCCATTGGGTATCTCTACACTACACTAATGCATAGAACATGGGAAATAAATATGAGAAATAAACTCTAAATGAATTCAGGTCTCCAGGACCAGTTGAACTTTATCCAAGAGTGTTAAAAGAACTGGTAGACGTAATTGTCAGAACCACTGGCAATAATCTTTGAGAATTCCTGGTGAACAGGAGAAGTCCCAGCAAATAGCAGGAGGGCAAAGTTTATCCCCCTCTTCCAAAAAAAAAAAGCTTGACTTCAAGACCAGGCAGATTCTATCAGCAGGCAGTCTGTAGGCACTTAGAAAGAAATGCCATGATCACTAACAATCAATGTGGGTTTCTGAAAAACAAGTCTTGCCAGACTAATATATTCTCTTTGTGATAGAGTTACAAGCTTGGTAGATAAGGGGAATGCTGTAAGTGTAGTGTATTTTGATTTCAGTGACACCTTTGGCAAGGTTCCTCATGATATTCTTGCAAAAAAATCGCTAAAATGTAAGCTAGACAATGCAATTGTTAGCTGGATTTGTAGTTGGTTGACTGGCTGAATCCAAGGGTACTGACCAATGGCTGCTCTTTATCCCAGAGAGAAGTGACTAGTTGCAGATGACACCAAATTAGGATAGGTAGCTTATACCCCAGAAGAGAATCAAAATGCAAAGTGACCTGAACAAATTGGACATCTGAAATGAATGTCTACAGGGTGAAATGCAAGGTACCGCACTTAGGCAGCAAAAATGAAATGCACAGATATAGGAAGAGTGACACATGACTTGTCAACAGTACATGTGAAAGGGATCTAGGAGTTTTAGTAGACCACAAGCGAAGTGTGAGTCAACAGTGTGATGGGGCTGCTTAAAAAGTCATGATCCTAGGCTGCATTAACAGGAGTATAGTGTCTAGATCAAGGAAAGTAATTGTGCCACTTTATTCTCCTTTGGTCAGACCTCACCTGGAATACTGTGTCCTGTTCTGGGCACCACAACATCCTTCAAAAAAGGATGTTGACAAACTGGAGCATGTCCAGAGGAGGGCAACCAAAATGGTGAAGGGTCTGGTAACTACGGTATGCCCTATAAAGAGCAGCTTAGGTAGCTGGGTATGTTCAGCCTGTGAAAGAGAAGGTTAAGAGGTGACATAATAGTCATGTTTAAATATTTGAAGGGGTGTGTTGTATTCAGGGGATTCCCCCTTATTGTTTGTTAGTGTTCTTAGCTACTATTTTTAGAAGACTAATGAAAAGTATGATATGGCTAAAACTGGTAGAAACCAGGACCTTGGATTTTGGAAATCATTAAGGATCCATCTGTCTTTTCTGCTATAATTCAGGCACTGGTACTGATGAAATTAAGTCACAACAGTCATGAAGAGCAACCCCAGTGGAACCTATACCATCAGTAACTTCGCATAAATCTAACACTCCTGCTTTGTTCAAACAGTTTGGTGTTCCTCACAGCTTAGAAGGCTATGCTTCAAAGAAGTCTAATTCCTATAATACCAAATTTGAAGAACTGAAAGTTCAGTCTGTGAATGTAATTGTAGTAGAGTTTGATGTATTAACCTGTTTGCATGTATCAGCAGCAATTGTCAGGACTGATGTGATTCTCCAGTCATGCATGAGAGAGAAATTATTTTCCCTTTCTGATCTGTGGGGAGTAATTGTGGCGCAGTGGGTAAATGCCTGTACTGCAGCCATTCACTCGAAACCAGAAGGTTGCGAGTTCAAGACCAGCAAAAGGGCCCAAGCTCGACTCAGGCTTGCATCCTTCCGAGGTCGCTAAAATGAGTACCCAGACTGTTGGGGGGCAAATTAGCTTACTTGCTAATTAGCTTACTTGCTGTTCACCGCTATGATCTTTGGAATAGCGGTATATAAATAAAACAATTATTATTATTATTATTTTGCATTTTCCACCGTGATCCCTTTGAATTTCACAGTATGTGCTTATATTGTTTTTAGAAGCTACTATTTTGGATTATCGATATGTGCATGATCTCTGTGTGATATGCTCCAACATCTAATTTCAATATATGAAAACTGTAGAGGTGTGTTTTCCAAGACCCTGCTAGTATGCAAAAACCTGTTTGCATGTTAACCTTTTTTGATTCATTTTAGACAGTCTTATCCTGTTTGACAAGGTTGTTTAACATTCCAAATTTCATAAGAGTAAATTAGCCCTGTATGGCTTAGGTCAAGGCTCTTTGAAGGACTATATCTCCCTATAGAGGTTGTTTGAACTCAAGATCTCTTGAAAAGACACTTCTCTCTGTCCCAGTACCTTCCCAAGTACAGTGGCTTCTCAGTGGTTAGTTTTAGACTTTTGATACTCCCTCCCTGGAGAGTCTAGAAGAGTCTCCTTGCTCACCTTTTGCCAGGAAATGAAAACTTGTTTATTCTGTCAGATTTTTAGGAATTGACAGTGATGGGCATTTAATGGTTGCTGTTTTGTTGATTATGAATGAATGAATGAATGAATGAAAATTTATTTATATACCGCTATTCCTACATAGATCATAGCGGTTTACAACATAAAATGATACAATTATAACAACATATATATCCCCAACAGTGTAAACAAACTACCCATAACCAATTAAAAGCTATACAAAATACTCTAAAAACCATTATATTACAACCATTAAAACCATACAACAGAGTAGCTGGATTGAACAATATGCGAGAAGGGAGAAGAGGATAGTATTAAGGCACATGGGGGAAAGCTTGATGGAAAAGAAAGATCTTCAAATTTCTCCTCAACAAATCTAGAGAGGTGACAGAGCAGAGCTCGTCGGGAAAGGAGTTCCAAATCTGCGGGGCCGAGATGGAAAATGCCCTCTGTGAAGATGAAGTATATCTAGACTTTGGAACTCTTAGCAAATGTTTTCCGCCCGATCTGAGAGTGCGGGGCGGACTGTATGGGGAGAGGCGGTCCTCCAAGTACCCTGGGCCCAAGCCATTTAGGGCTTTATAGGTAATTACCAACACTTTGTATTGCGCCCGGAAGCGAATGGGCAGCCAATGTGGTGCCAAACTGTTATGGATGCATCCTCTGCAAGTTTTTTTTTTTAAAAAAACTATTTACCCAATATGTATCTCTCAGACTCAACCACAGCGCTGGGTGTGATTTTCTGACTATAACTTTCTGAGCTGGTCATACATTCCCCAAAAGGGAGACAAGATTTTTGACAGCATGAAAATGTTTGAAAAAATATGCAGAGAATACTGTATGGTTCTGCAATGTGCACAAATATGCTTTTAGTCAACAGATGTATGTATATAGAAGGAAACTTAAATACATGCAAAAATACAAATTTCTGTTCCAGGGTGGGGGTTCATACAGACCTGGGCTAGAACAAGCTTGGCACTGGGAAAACTGATTATGAAATCAAATTTGTCAAGACAATCTTGGTGGCTCACTCTTTACTTATTGGTGGATCAGTCCACTTATTTGGAGGATCAGTCTTTACTTGTGGATCAGTCTTTACTCATGGAACTAGAGATGCCTTACTGTAAACTAGTATTTTGTAAAAAGAGTACACCTAGTAATAAAATGGAAAGTATTATCAATTATTTGATACCTGTGTTTTGTTGGAAAGTAACTGTTTTGATATACTTGACGGACTAGAGAAGCAGCCTATATGGTTTGCATCTGAAAATCCCTCCAAATTACAGTCTGATTCCCTCAGTAATAGATTTTGATGAGATTTGGATCATTTAGGTTTGTTTGTTAACTAGCGTATACTTATGGCGATTCTATGAATAAGAGACCTGTAGGTCAGCCTATCCTCAACTGTCCTGCTCAGATCTTGCAGATTCAAGACTGTGTCTTCTCATGCTATGTCCACAGTATGACAGTAATTTAATCATCTTGGCTTCTAGTGAGCGTTCAGGATTGATTTGCTTTGGGACTGATTAATTTTACTTTTTATAGCAGTCCATGGTATCTGTAGAGCTCTTCCCCAGCATCACATTTAAAATCAGTTGATTTTCTTCAAATCAATATTCTTCACCCTTATGATTTCACTGCCATACATAGAAAGTGGAAATAGGATGGCATAGAAAATCTTAACTTTGGTATTCAATTATATATCTTGATAAATAAGGATTTTGCCTAGTTCCTTCATAGCTGCCCTTTCAAGACTTAGGCCTGTTACAGACTGCCAAAATAAATCTGCTTTGGGTCCTTTAGAGGTATGCTGTTTAAATGATGCATCCCCTAAGAATGCCAGAAGATGCACCAAGCTGCACTCCGTCTTAGGAATGGAGTGTGGCTTTGGCGCGCGACCTCCGGACGTATGACCCAGCATCATTTAAATAGCATACCTCCAAAGAGACCCGAAGCAGCTTTATTTTGGCAGTCTGTAACAGGCCAAAGTGTTATTCTGATTTCTGATTATGATATAATGGTTGGTTTAGTGTTCTTTAGCTTTACTCTAATTTTTCATATTAGCAGTTCATGGTCTGTGCAACAATCTGTTGCTGCTTTCGTTTTTGCAGAAGATGGCGCTTCTCCATCTGCTGCTTCCAATTGTATAATCTATCATATTTGATTTCTATATGGGCCATCAGATGATATCCATGTATATAAGTTGCTTCTTTGATTGCCTGAAGAATATGATTGCAGTGAACAAACTGTTGGCCTCACCAAATCCAGTCTCCTTTATTTTTTGATCCTAGGCCAAGTTTTGCTCCAGTCTTTCATTCTGAACTATTTCCTGCACTGTTTTGCATTACAATCACCTATGATTATCAACATGCCCTCTTTTGGTGTGTGATAAATTTCCATCTAGACTCCAGCACAGAATCTTTCAGTTTCCTCTTCTTCTGCCTCTGTAGTTGGAGCATAATCTTAGATGATGGTTATATTAATGGGTTTTCGCTGAAGTCTTAATGGTATTATTCAGTCAGACTTTGCATTATATCCCTTGATTCCTTTTGCTACATCTCTCCTCACTATTAACACCACCACATTTTTTATTAGATTTTCATTTGCTTCTAAAACACTGTAATTATCTGACTCAGAATGTCCCATTCCTGTCCACATTGGTTAATTCACCCCAAGAGGACCTGGGTATCACAAAATGACCATGGCAACTGCACTTTGCTCAACCCTAGCTTACAGATAATTTATTGAAATTTCCACCTTGATGTTTTTAGTGCCGTGTCAATACAGATGCATTTTTTCAGTTAGCAGTCAGTATTCAAAGAAGTTAGAGGTTGAGTATTGCTTCCAAAATCCAAAGTACTCCAGAATCCAAAATAAGAAACATAAATTAATTTCATATTTAAAGATGGTCCCATCTGTAAGATATTAGATATTGTGTATTTGCAAATATTTAAAAGCCCAAAGGGAGATTCAACCTCTAATATTAAAAGTTCCTGCCTTCACAAAAAGCATTTCTAGTTTTAAAATATGGTGGGTTAAATGTGTCAAAACAGTTCCATATTGCCTCTAAAACTGTTTTCGTGGTTCCCAAAAGTCCTTTCAACTTCCCAAAATTAGGGGTCTGAGAAAATGCCTTAAAGCATTTCCAACGAGTGCTATGGGTCAATGTACTGATTTTTTAGCCATGCAGGGCATCACTTCCTTTGGGGGAAGGAGGCCACAAGTCTAAACTCATAACTCATACCATTCCTAAAGAGAAAGTGATCTTGGCCATTTTGGGAGCACACACACACACACACACATTCAGTACCCCAAATTTGGAGGGTTATATCAAATGGGAGGTACAGCCTTGTGAGATCAAATGAGAGGGCAGTGTAGTTTCCCTTAATCCTGGAAATTGTCCACTCCTGTTTTAAACTTTTGAATAAAACATTTATTTAGGTAAGTCACACTCTCAGGCTCAGAGGGTGGCGATAGTAAATCCCCTCTAAAGAAATCTGCTAAGAAAACCCCATGATAGGGTCACCATCAGTCAGAAAAGGAATTAAGAACACACAATAATACTTTTTTTAAAAAACTGAGTGGTCAGAGAAATCAACAGCAGTTGGCCAGGCAGTGTCAAGGAAGAGGAAAAAATGGGTTAACAACCCTGCACAAGTTGTTACTTCCTCAACTGCCTCAGTGTCATATTAGTAAGTGTGAAACATTCTGTTCATATAAGAACTGTTTAAAAACCCTTTCAAAAAGACTGAGGTCCAGAACACACTGCAGAAATAATCCAGTTTGAGACCGCTTTAACTGCCCTGGCTCAGTGCTAGGGAATCCTGGGAATTGTAGTTTATTGTAGCACCAGAGCTGATGCTCCCCCTTTTCTTTTCTTTAGAACTGAAGTTGCAGTGGTTTGTTGGTTGGTATTATTTTGTTTAATTTATTGTTATTTTAACTAGTTATTGTGGTTTTAAATTAGATAAGTTGTTTAATAACTTTTTAAGGGGGGAGGGAAATATATTGTTTTTATGCTGTATGTTATTTTAATGTTGTAAACTGCCCGGAATGGTTCACCACAGGGCGGTATATAAATAAAATTTTATTATATTATTATTATTATATAAGCTACAGGAAAAGAGATTCCACCTCAGCATTAGGAGGAACTTCCTGACAGTAAGGGCTGTTCGGCAGTGGAATGCACTCCCTCGGAGGGTGATAGAGTCTCCTTCCTTGGAGGTCTTTAAACAGAGGCTGGATGGCCTTCTGTCAGGGATGCTTTGATTTGGATTTCCTGCATGGCAGAATGGGGTTGGACTGGATGGCCCTAGTGGTCTCTTCCAACTCTACGATTCTATGATTCTATGATTATGATAGGGAAGGCTAAAAACCTCACAAAACTACAGTTCCCAGAATTCTCTAGCATTGAGGCAGTTAAAGTGGCCTCAAACTGGATTATTTCTGCAGTGTGTTTTGGACCTTAGTGAGTGATAACAGGGCAAAAATAAATGACTTGTCTGACTGCAGTCTAAATAGAGAAATCATCCTAAAGGTGGTACTTTTCCTGCTTAGAACCCATTTGGCCAGATGCTATAAGATGTTCCATGGATTAGTCATTTGGTGTTACCTTTACAGAAAACAACTGTCAGTGATTTTTTTTTCCTCATTTAAAAAACATGGCTATTTTTAAAAATAAAAAAAAGTTTAATACACTACTTAATCTAAATCCTGTTAAAGTTTTTCTGCCCATAAAATACAGATCTAAATATAGCATTTCTCTTACAGCTCTAAAGGAAATATTTCATGGTGGCTGACAAGCATAATTAAAGCAAATTGAACAACAAAACCATCATAGTCATCACAATTAGTAATAATGAATGTCAAACAGTTTAAAAAGATGATCTGAAGATATGTGCCTTCACACCCTTCATAAAAGCAGTGAGAGTAGGAACATCATAGCTCTAGGAGGACTGTGTTTTATAATCTGAGAGCAATATAATTGGCCCTCCATGGGTATTGGTATTCTCAAGAAGGCCTTTCCTAAAGATCTTAACATCCAGACAAGTTTATAATGAGAAAGACCACACCTTAAATTGCAAGGCCCCAAGTTATTTTGAGAATTAAAGGTTAAAACCAAAACCTTGAAATGACTCAGAAAGCAGTTCATAAGTTTACATACTAACAGCAGGTCTGGGAAGTAAGATAGCTGCCTGTGCTCAAGGTCCGCTTACTGAGACATTAAGTAAATTATTTGGATTTCCTTAATTCCAAATGAATAAACCAAAAGACCAGGCACATTGCAAAGTGATGCAGAGATCTCCAGCACCATCTTGATTTCTCTAGAACCCCTTAGGCTTCTTCTCATGGGCTCAGAGACACTCTGAAAAATGAAAATAATGGGCAACTGCAGGCTAGTGCAGAGTTCGATGTGTATGCAGCCCCCAAGAAAAAGAAAGAATGAAAAAGTCAGCTGGGGGTTGTGGTACTAAGGGCTGACCTACAAGAGTAGGAAACATCTTGGAGGATGTTGGGTGGGTGGTGATGTCCTAGACCTAGAGGACAGAATGTCAAGCATCTTGTAGGAAATGATAGTGGAGAAAATGATAAGGAACTGTGTGTATGTGTGTGTTGCCTATTTTGCTGTCTGTTTTATTGCAGTGGTCCTTCAGTGCAGGGTTGAGTGCATTTCTTGTTCTTCTTGTTTTGTTTGTTTTAATGAGAGGTAATGTATAGTTTGCCATGTGTGTATGTCTAAGATGCCCCTATATGTTTGAGTGCTTTGCCTGTATTTTTCCCTAAGCTTGATCAGTTTGTCTTTTGCAAAATAAGTGCTGGAGCTGGAAGTGGTGAATTCAGAGGAGTGGTTTTCTATTGTTGAACTAAAGATCACCTTTATCTTGTACTGACTTCCTGGATATCTTGATCCTCTCTGTTAACATGGCAGGCATTTTGTGGCAACATTTACATTTTCTCAAAATGTTAGATGTGTGTCCAACATTGTCCAAACCACTGTGGCTATTTATTCTCAGGTGGAAAAACTTAACATCATTTGGATGTTTATGCAAGAGGATCCCAGATTGATTGATATGATTTTATTTATATCCTGTCTTTCTCCCACCACCGGAAGGTGAAATTCAGCCTTTTAAAAATACAGTACAATTTATTTTTTCAATTTCAGATTACAATTTCAGATTTTTAAATGACAAAAATGTTTGTGACCAAAATATCTCAGGTATTTCTCTCTCCACCCCCTCCTTTCCTCATGAGCTGCTTTAAATGTTACAGTCAGCTTTGGAGCCCTTCTTAGAATCATCTTCAAAAGAGAAAGTTTGCTTAAGAGTGATGTATTTGGAGCAGTTTCACTAGCGAGATTTACCTGGCTCACTACTCAGCTGTTTCTTTATGTCAGGAGCCTCTGGTGTGTGTTGCTTTGGAATAGCTGTTTGCTGATGTGGCTTGTGATTTGGGATATATTGGCTTGTCTTTAGTGTCTTTTATTTTTTATGTCTAATCATTGATAGCCACTTTCATAGCATATTTTACAGAAGGGGGTAGAAATGTTAGAAAATGCTATTATGGTAATATATACACTACTTCAGAACATTGATACAAAATGTTTCATTTAAAAAACATTTAGGGTTTTTTTGTTTTTGTTTTTTGCCTTTTGGAATGCTTTCTTTCTTAGTCACTTTGTGTTTAAAATTTAACATGTATTCTTTTGAATGCCATTCAGACTAGAGGTGTACATTAGGTTGTATTTGTACCAAATGAAACTAAGTAGTGTACCTAATGGTTTCAGTTAAGCACATGTTGGCTGTCTTCATTTTCAGTGAAAGTCTTCATGACAATCATGATTGGCAAGAGAGTGTACTGTACTTAATTTACATACATAACATTTGGTCCCCAAACTGTGCCCTTTAAGAGATTTTGGACTTCATCTCCCAGAATCCCAGACTATTGACCAACATGGATGAGGCTTCTGGGAGCTGAAGTCCAAAATATCTTAAAGGGCACAGTTTGGGGACCACTGGTCTAAATAATGATAGAAACCTTAGCAAGTACAAGTTATTCTTGGGCAGTCTATAAGAGCCAATGCAGTTAAATAACAACTAAGGTGTATTCAGTGAAGGGATAAAAATCACTTAATTTGTAACCATGATACTCTAGTTTCTGGAAGGTAAGACATTTGATTACAGACGTTAAATATATTCCTTAAGAATTAATTTTGGAAACAGCAGAAAAGGAAATGTGAGAAGTTGGAAGTATTCTGAAACATTTGTAATCAAAAAGTCCTGAAATAGGCTGTGCGCTTGGTCTCTTAACAGCCCCATAAACGTATACATGGATATTTCAGTAATAATGATAATGGTCAAATATGCATACTTTTGTTTTTGACAGCCAACTAGATATTAAATTCAGTGTAGATAGGACTGGTAAGAAAATCCCCAAAAATGAGATCAAAATACTGTAATCTGTAGCATCAAAAATGAAAGGAATACAGTAAATGAGTTCACGGACCATTTTTGAATGTTACAGATAGTTCACAAGTCTATAACTGGAGCTGTATAGATGTAGCAGGCCCAATTCTGAACATAGTTTGGATAATCAAGAACATAACAGAGGCTGATAGAATCCCCTATTCTGTTCCCTTTCACAGATACTTCTGCTTTTCTTTGGTATTCCTGATTAGTTTATTGTGGTTCTTTTCAAATTTAAGGCTTTCAGGCAGTGTTAATCCAATTGACTACTGTAATGGGATATGCTTGGGTATTGTTTCTGACTTTGGAACGTGTGACCCAGGAGTGTTAAAGACTTACTTTTTCCCATATCTACCAGCCTAAACACTCAAATTTTCCCCTAAGACCATCCTAGAGTTCTATCAACACTGTTAACTAGGTGGGAACAGAGGAGAGCTTTCTTATATGGGACCTGACGTCTCTAAATTCCTCCCTAAGTAGGCTCACTTTGTGATCACTTGGTTATCTTTTAAACATTGCATTAGGCCTCTTGTCGCAGATATTTTGGCTGCCTTAGACTTCTGATGTGAGCTGATATCGTTGATTGTGGACATTTAGCCCAGAACTAAAAGAGTCAATGTAAGACCTGATCCAATAAGTTTATAAGGCACAGAAGTGGTGTCTGTACCTCATATCCTTTATTTGATTAAGATTTTATTCTGTAACACAGTGGTACTCAAACTTTTTACTCTTGATACCCCCCTTTAAATCTACATGTGGACGTTGCCGGGAGGGCGACACTCAGTGTAGTATAGTAATAAAAAACCTGTTTATTTAGTGTATGTATTTTTGTTTGTGCATTCATGTATATTCATATTTTATAAGGAAATAACATCATTCAAATTAGAACAGTTGTATTTAAGCAAATTCAATATTCAGCTCAATGTGTGTGTAAATTTTACACGTAAAAAGTTTGGGAAGAGGAGGAGGGATCAGAGCCTTCAAGTCTCGTGCCCCCCTTGAGCAATGCTTGCATGACCCCTGGGGGTGTCCCCCACCATTTGGGAACCACTGCTGTAACCTGTATTTAACATCATGTATATAAAAAAGGCATTACCTGGAATATGAATGTCTGGCCAGGCCAGAGATGCCACCATATTAAGATAGGCTTATTACAGAAATCATAGTTCAATGACAAGAGGCATACTTTTTAATACCAAGGTTAGTAGAAATAATACTTAGAATCCAGTGTTGCTGTGATGGCTGGGTCTCCAGCCATCTGGGAACTTCTCCTGAACTACAAAGGGTTAATCTGGGAGGAGGAACATGCTAATGAGAGATGACATCACATGCTAATGAGCTGTGACATCATAGCTGATGTAAGGTCGAACTGACCAATCAGAGAGTAGGACCGCGAGATTCAAGAACTTTCTATGGGAAATCTTTAAAAGGACTTGTGCAGCCATGCGGTCCTTTGTCTCTCCCTTGAACCTCTCCTGAGGGGGAAACCAGATGCTGTCTCTTTGAGTCTGGGAGACACAGACTCAAGGGAATGCAGGTCGAGAGGCCAGGGGGCCCTCCCTGCATCCAGGAACTCAAAAGGACTACAAATCCCATCTGTTGTGAGTAGTTAGGAATGTGTTAGCTAGTGCATTTAGGCCTTTTGTTATTTTCAACAATGGCTTGCCTGGAATGAATTCTGTAACTATGTTCTTTGACCTGCAAGGCAAAAGGGGCTTTGCAAGAGTGTTATAAATTCTTTCTATCCTATTCTATCCCTTTTTAAAATAAACTTCTTTCTTTTAAAAGCATCTGCTATCTCTGTACTCCTGTACACGTGCCTTATTCGGTCACTGATTGCTGTGGGTTAGCAAGAAAGGAAACTAGATCTCTCTCTCAAGCAAGTCTCAGTGTGTGCTTGGGAAATATAGTTCATTGTCTCAGGGTGTGCTTGGGAAATATAGTTCATTGATAATTCACTGAGTGGTGGCAGCGCGACATAGGACCTCCAGGGGTCCCATTCTGCTCAACAGGGAGTGAGAATGGAGATCTAGGAGCTCCTAGAGGGAAAAGTGTGACAAGAGGGGACTCCCTGGGAGTAAAGGGCCACGTACAGGGCGCCAAGGGCTCCAGGGAAAGCCCCCCAAGTCACCACAGTTGCCATACCTGATTCAGCCATGTAAACACACTGGGTGACCTTGGGCAACTCACACTCTTAGTAACCTTGTATTCTGGCATAACCATATGTTCTGAATTGTTTTACACTAACCCACATTATTATAAAATATATTCTAAGAAAGTAATAAAGATTGCATTCTCAAGAAACCCATTTTTATTAATATGGTAGACATTGGATTCTATTAATAGTGGTGTAATGCTCTCTGGAACTGAGGTACAACACCAGTAATTCTAGCCCAAGGCCAGTAAATGGAAAGGCATGCTGTATGTCCTTGAATCTAGATTTGCCACAAACTTTTATTGTAGGACATTTCTTCATAGTGTGGTATTTTCAGTTTCTGTTGGAATTGTGTACCTGGACTTGCTATGTAAATTTTGACTGACGTAAATGGGAGGAGCCAGTTCCATTCGGAATCTTTGCAGACTAGGAGGATGCATCCCAGAAGAGCTGAAGTAGCTGCAAAGTTAGTGATTATACTCAACCCACCACCAATTCTTTTTTTAAAAAAACCTGAAGCATAAAGCATCAGAGCTTACCTTTTTAAGGCTAGAAAAATATGCAGATACTTTCCAGAGGGACTACAAAAGGCAGTAACTGCTTATGCAAGGGGGCTTGCTTGTAGTGATCTGGCTTACCATTAGGCAACAGTTCATTTTCAGAAGGCTCACAGAGAACAAGAGGTAGAAACTTTGTTCTTCTGGGCCCCATTCCCACTGGGCTATAAAGTGACGAATCTTGCTGCGAGTCTGGCTCAGATCGAATTCCTGAGTCGTATTCAAATCACGTCCATCATTCCTATTACAAAAGGGAGCAAACGGACTCAGTTTTTCTTGACCCATGTTCTTGTTCCCATTGATATTTCTCCGTTGTATTTTCTTGCAGACTTTTTTGTTCCCCGTTCCCATTGCCTGTCTTGAACCGTATTTTTCTTTTTTAAGCTGTCAATCAAGCGCTTAGGCAATTAGACATCACAGTGACATCAGTTGCTTTGATGCATTTTGACGCGGGCTATTTTTGTTCCTTGTTCCCATTTGCGTCTTTCAAATCTGTTTTTCTGGGTTTGGGTTTTTTAGCGGTCAATGGATCGCTGAAGCACCTGAGCACTTGGGCAGCTAGGTGTCATTGCGATTGGAAGAGGGGAAGAGGAAGAAGAGGAGGAGGAGAAAGAAGAGGGAAGAAGAGAGGGCTGGCTTAGTGGCTAGAGAATTTGAGGAGACAGACTGGCCATGCAAACCCACTGGGAAATCTTGGGCACGTCACACATTCTCAGCCTTGCAGGGGAAGGTAAAGGCAACCTCCCCTGAAGAAACTTGCCAGGGAAACTCTGCAGAGCCACCATAAGTCAGAGGATGGCAAGAATAAAGTTTCTTCTTCTCCTTCTAAGCAGGTGAAGGAAACACTCTCATTCCAGCAATACAGAGACTGCAGTTGCATTCACCCCAACCTAGGGAGGTAAACATTTAATTCATCATTTAAAGCAGTTTAGTCTTACCTCAGGACCCCACGTCAAAACTCCAAACAGCCTCAATCTCTCACCTCACCCACATTCTCTTGTCTTCCTCTGCTCTTTTGCCTTTCTCAGGCACAGTGGGAGAGCTTGCTTGCGGGTGTGACTTGGATCTATTCTAAAGAAACATATACTTCAAATGTTGTACCTTAGGGCAATGCAGATTGAGACTTGCCTGTGGGATGTCCTGCTGTAGTATATACCAGGGACTAAATACAGGATTCTGCTGATAACTAGAACAGAAAATGTCCTCCTGCCTTTCAGCTTTATGCTGCTCAAAAGTTCATCTGGAGGGTTTTCTAGCCCTCTACATGCCATTATGAAAATACATGAATCGATGGAATGGTGATAGTGGAATAGCCTCCTCTTCCTGATTTCCTGGATCTTCTTATTCAACCAACAGTGTATTACCTTTGGATACTACCCTCCAAATGTTGTCAGTCTGCAGTTCCCAACAATTTTAGCTAGCCAAATCAATGTTAAGATGATGACTGCTAGGAGCTGTAGTCCAGCAACATCTGGTGGATTGTACTTTGTCTACCTCTGTTCTAAAGCAAGGATGGAATTAGTGGCTCTGTAATTAGTGCAGAGCTACAGCTGTTCAGTTCCATAAAGAACTCCAGCTCTCATCATTCCTGACTTCTGGGACTGACAACAGTTGTACAGTAATTCAGCAGCACCTGAATTGCTACAGATTCTCTTCCTCTCCTCTACAGCATAGTTTGAAGAATTGTGAACAAAACTTGTGTGTAGACGTTCTGTGAACTGGAAGAAAATTATAAGACATTGGGATTGTACTATGCCTTTTCTCTTGGGAGTAGATTTCTCTCTTAACCACAGTTGATCTGATTGCTGGAACTTCAGCTAATGATGTTTATCAAGTTCAATGGAATATTTGTATCAGGCAATAGCAGGTAACAGTGAAGGAGAATACAGTACATTCAACATTCAAATAAAATACTAAAAATTAATAATAGTGAAATTGACTCAGTCAGTTGCCTATAGAGTTGGGTTTTGTTTTCTTATTTGTTTATTTGTTTTGAAGTCTCGTGGTTATATTTGTGATCCAGAGAAAACGGAGGTGCTCGTGATAGGTTCCCCCGGCCCAGGGATGGCAGTGGTTCCACCTGTCCTGAATGGGATCACGCTTCCCGTGAAGGACTCGGTACGCAGTCTGGGGGTGCTCCTTGATTCGTCCCTCCACCTTACAGCTCAGGTGGATGCGACGGTCAGGAGCACCTGTTATCAGCTTCGGCTGATTCGCCAGCTGCGTCCCTTCCTGGACCGGAGGCACCTTGAAACGGTAGTACACACTTTGGTAACCTCTCGTTTGGAGTTCTGCAATGCGCTCTACATGGGGCAGCCCTTGTACCATACCCGGAAGCTACAATTAGTGCAAAATATGGCAGCCAGGCTGGTTACTGGCATATCCAGAGCCAGCCACATAACACCAGTGCTCAAAGACCTGCACTGGCTGCCTATTCGCCTCCGGGCGCAATACAAGGTGCTGGTTATTACCTATAAAGCCCTAAATGGGCCCAGGATACCTTGAGGACTGCCTCTCCCATACAATCGCCCCGCTCTCTCAGAACATCTGGGCAGCAGTTATTGAGGTTCCCAGGGCCAGGCTAGCCTCCACGTCTAGGAGAGCCTTCACCATCCTCGGCCCCGACCTCTGGAAATTCTCTGCCCATCGAGCTCCGCTCGGCCACCTCCCTGGCCAGTTTAAAAAGGGGCTTAAAACTTTCCTGTTCAGGTCAGCATTCCCTGACACATGCCCCAATTAGCTCTTCTCCCCCCCCCCCCCCATGCCAGCAGTGGCAAGCTGGTTAGATTGTTTTTAATGCTATTGTATTGCTGTATTTAATTTTAATTGTATATGTATGTTATTTGTATGAATGTTTTATAATGTTGTACACCGCCCTGATTATATAGAAGGGCGGTATAGAAATAATTTTTTTATTATTATTTATTATAAAATTTGTCAATTTTGGCTTGCCGTTCCTAAGTATTAAACAACATTTAATTAATAAGAATACTGCTACTCTCACCAGTGAAGAGTGAGCATCTGTATAACCCTGTGCAAATGTCCTACAAATCTCCTCTCTTAGTTAGCTGGAATAATTACACTATTCCTATGAAGTTTGCTCACATTGCCCTGAATTAACATGTGCAGAGTGTATATTTTAGCTTCCAGTGTTCCTCTTAACTTTCTTTTCATTTCCAGGAACATCATCTTCAGCGGGCCATTTCAGCACAGCAGGTTTATGGAGAGAAGAGGGATAATATGGTCATACCAGTCCCGGAAGCTGAAAGTAATATTGCTTATTATGAATCCATATACCCTGGAGAATTTAAGATGCCAAAGCAGCTTATTCACATACAGCGTGAGTGTATCTTTATAATTTATAATTAAATTTTTAGGCTCTTGGTTGATTTTTTGGGGGGAGTAGTGTTATCTTTATCATTCCAGAAAAGTTGTTGTGTTGTAACAGGAAAATAACTGACTTATTGTAACAAATATTTGTGGTTATAATTTTATGAGTTCATTAAATGCAAATGGAAGTTCTTAAAATAATGGCCTAAATGTAGTGTCACTCTGGCTTTGCAACATCAGCACAATGACATTTTCTTTCCCCATTTCTGCTTTCAGTAGTGCCCAGAAACTAGTTCTAGAGGGCTTTTTAGTTCTGTAGAAAAGTTTTTGGAGTGAATAGGAAGTAATGGGAGGGCAGCCTTCCAGTTGTGTTGACAGAATAAGTTATCAAAATATTAGTCCCACTTATAGCTTTGCTGCCTCATTGAAATATCCCTGCAGCACTTCCAGGTAGGCTATGTAGTGGTAACATTTTCTTTTTAAAAAATTCATAGCCAGAATTCTGTTCACACATGACACTAACATAATGGTCCGTTACACTTAACTATTTTACTTTGTCCCTGCTCAAGCAGGGGGGAGGAGGAATATGCGGTGGCTTCTGTGGCAGTTGTGTTCTTGTAACTAAATGTGCTCTGGGAGGAATGGCTTTGTCTTCTGGCCCGCAACACTGGAAGTCTCCAAGCCACTCCTGCCAGAGTGGCTCCATGGACCTGTCTGAGAGCCAGGTATTTTGAAATACTGTTCTGAACCATAGTAGACACTGTTGTATCTTTCATTCTTTGTTGCTGCACCTATGACTTTTTCCACTTTGCCACTGTCTTTATTTCCATTAGTATTTCTGTTGACAAAGGATCCCAAGAGACTTCTGCCCTGTAAATTCATTCATGTGTCTGCTAAGAAGCCTTCTTTCATCTGACAGAATTGTCTTGTCTGGTCACAGAAAAGGGCGCTGGAGATACATTCTATAGAAATTCCATTTTCTTTTCTTAATATCTTAAGTGGAATTATTGATATTCCACTTAAAAATTCAACTTATTATATTTGAAATTGGCTGTAATGACTGTTGGAGTTTTAAATTAGTTGCCAGAAGTCTCTGATTATTTAAATTGTGAAGCAAGGAACCCATAAGAATTCACACACAACCAAAGTGTTAATGGCAAGGGGAAAATAGATATTCTTGAGAAATACATACATTTTTCTTTTGCCTGGCATGTGTATTTTCAGTAAGATCTCTCATGCCAGCTGCATCTATTCAGAAAGCATGAGGGCTAGGATAAATTGTTGTTTGTGGTTGTTTGTGTGGGCTGCCTTTAACTGTTCTGAAAATTACAGCAAGCACAGAATCTGTGACTTGAACCCTTTGTGGGGCAAGCCTCAGAAAAGGATCTTACAGTATAATTAACATGAGGTTTCTTGAATGTTGATGTTTGCTGGTTAAAAACCTACTCCTTATAACATTGTCCTGCATTGGGTAATTGGAAAGATAGACGTTTATATAATTGTATTATCATGCTTGTTTGTCCTAATAAGAATAACTGGGGAATTTACTTTTTGGCATATGTGTATGTATATTTATGTAATAATAGTTTTATCAATTGCTGAAACGAAAGCAGAGTGAAGAAATAAGCTGACATTTTTCACAGTGAAGCAGGCTATGGAGATTCCCAACAGTCTATATTGAGGTTGAGGCTGCTGTTTAACGGATTTGCTATTCAACCGATCTTTTTTTTTAACCAGTTGCAAATCTTTAAGCTTAACAGAGATTGAATTATACACAAGCAAATCATGTAATCCTGTTTGAATTTCAGCAGTCCCAGATTCCAGCTTCTTCTTGTGTTCTTGAGTAGAAATAGGATAGTTATAAGTAATGAGTCCAGCTTTTTAAATATTCTTAGCTTGGAATTTTATGTTTTCTAAAACAACTTGCCTTGCTTTTTAAAATACAGTCAAGCCTGTGTATTATACCATGGATCCATTCTGAGACCTTTGGTTTCATAAGATTTTCATAAATAGTCTGGAACCCTATTTCTCTCAACTGAAATAAACAACAAAGTGTTCTGTCTAGGCATTTTCTAGGTCAGGGGTAGACAATCTTTTTGAGCCGGGGGCCGGGTTACTGTCCCTCAGACAACTGGAGGGCAGAAGCCAATAAATAAATAAATATTTAAATATTTAAATAAATAAACAAACTGGGAGAAATGTAGGACAACATTTTCAAATGGTGGACACTTTTTTTTAAAAAGTGGAGGGCACGCAAAAAAATTTGCTGATTTTTTAAAAAATGTTAATATAAATGCATGTTTCTGAGGCGTCTATAGACAATTGCCCCCCTTGCCCCTGCGTGCGAGAGGCCAAAGGCCCCGGCGGCAATCGGTGGCAGGACCGGGCTGGGGCCAGTCCCAAGGCCTCGCCGGGCCGCATTCGGCAGGTTGGCTACCCCTGCTCTAGGTCCTCCAGTGATTCTATGGTCAGCTTCCAGCAGAAGCATGCCAAAGAATCACACTGGAGGACTTAGAAAATGTCTAGAGAGAGCTTTTTTTCCTGAGGCCTATAAGTGAGCCTGTTATATGATTTCACGTAATGTACAGTCCTGCTATACTTTATTCAACAAATACCCTGTTCTCACAGTGATTAAATATTTGAAATTATTTTTCATTTCACAAGAAAATACACCCCAAAATATTTATATAAATTTCTGGGGAAGTCACAGTTTTGATCACTAGTTTGATCTGTGGACAAGAACTGCCTACATTTACTTCTTGCTTGCAACTAGAATTTTTGTTGAAATAAGTATAGTTAAGACAACTCAAAAGTGTTAAATGCAGTTATTGACTAGTAATATCCAGGAAAAAAAATTCTAACAATTTCCTGGAAAAACAGTGGGATACAAATAAATCTAATAAATAAATATAAATAATAGCAATATTCATAAACAAGAGAGCATTACATTCAGTATTCCCAAGAAATATCAAAACAGGTTTGCTTTATGTTGTTTAGGTTGCAAATATTTTATAAATTCCACTGATTCAAATATTGATTATTTAAAATTTATTAATTTTGATAAATTATGTGCTTTTTTAATAAGATTTCCAGGCTTTAGGGGTTTTTTTTATTTTTTTGAGAAGGAAGAAGGGGGTGGCGGTTGCATCCAGGCATCTTAACATTGTATCTTACATTTGTCAGTCTGTTAACACAGTTGCATTGGTATTCAGAATATTAGTGTGCTTGTCATGCCAAAATAAACCAGTTAATCTCTAAGGAACATTACAGTGTTTCCTGTGTGTTGTTTCTTTTGTTGCTTTGCCATCTAGTCAGTCTCTTGGCTTGTGGATTTTTCAACTATAATTATCAGAGTAGACCTGTCTTCTGGGACTTGTTCTCTCCCAACTCTCACAAGTGCCTTTGTTGAGACGTTCTTGCTATTACAGGGCAGGCAAGTAGTGATTTCCTATTTTAATCCCAGCACAGTTCTTTGTTCCCAAAAATATACTCCATTTTCTTTTCTCCCCTGTAAATGCAACAGAGGCACATCAACTACTCATTCTCAGTGCCTCGGTCTTGGTGTAAGTGCTGTTACTATAAAGGAGGAGTGGTAAAGTCCATGCTGCCATTCAGACTATAGATGAGTCAGTTAAATGGTCAAAGTTGATTTCAGTGATGAAGCCCATACTACTGGATTTCCACCTCTTATACACTTAGTTGCTTGCGTGGGCAATATGAGCATTCTCGGAACTCAGTATAAATACAGTATTTATGCCTGTTGTATCCCCTATTACATGCATATTTCCAGAACTCACATTTGCAATACAAATTGAGTATCCCTTATTTGACATTCTTGGAACCAGAAGTGTTTTGATTTTTAGATTTTGGGGGGATTTTGGAATATTTGCTCAGACATAATAAGAGTTTGGAGATGAGAGACAAGTCTAAACATGAAATCAGTTTATGTTTCATGCTCACCTTATGTACATAGTTTGAAAGTAATTTTATACAATATTTTAAATAGTTTTGTGCACGAAAAGGTTTCTGTACATTGAACCAGCAGAAAGCAAAGTTGTTACTATCTCAGCCACCATCAAAAAAGTTTTGGGTTTTATAGCATTTTGGAGTTTTGAATTAGGGATACTACTCAACCCATATTTATTTAAGATAGGGCAGTTATAGTGTGTATTTTAACCTGGGCTCCTATAAAATAGGCACTGACAATGCTGAACTGATCTGCTCAGTAGAATGTCCTCTGTCATCTTACCTTTCTTGTGCAGCAGAAAATTTGAAAAACAAAAATAAACATTCTTTTTTCTCTTTCCCCTAGCTTTTAGTTTGGATGCTGAGCAACCAGATTATGATTTGGATTCAGAAGATGAGGCCTTTGTGAATAAGCTGAAGAAAAAAATTGATATTTCTCCTCTGCAATTTGAAGAAATGATAGATCGACTAGAAAAGGGCAGTGGTCAGCAGGTACAACATAATTTCAAATATGTGAAATTGTTCACAAGAAATTAATATATGAAAGTGACATATATGAGTTTTGCCTTTAGCCAGTCAGCCTGCAGGAGGCCAAGCTACTGTTGAAGGAAGATGATGAACTGATTCGAGAAGTATATGAGTACTGGATCAAAAAAAGGAAAAACTGCCGAGGTCCTTCTCTTATCCCAGCAGTGAAACAGGAGAAGCGTGATGGTTCCAGCACGAATGATCCATATGTTGCATTTAGAAGGCGAACGGAAAAGATGCAGACTCGCAAAGTGAGTGACATGTATATTTATGTATAAAGTCTTTGCACATGCAACAAAACACTGTTTAAAAAAGGGCTGTGAATTGTGTTACGTCTTAGAGAAGCTTGGCTTCAATTTAACCAAAAAGTGGCTTAGAAAAATGCTGATGTATGTATGCTTTGTTTATTTATATATTTATTCATTTTATAGAATCGAAAGAATGATGAAGCTTCCTATGAAAAGATGCTTAAACTACGACGGGATTTGAGTCGTGCAGTAACAATTCTAGAGATGATAAAAAGAAGGGAAAAGAGCAAGAGGGAGTTACTGCATTTAACACTGGAAATTATGGAAAAGAGGTAAAGAATTCTTCTCTTTTGTGGGACTGGTGGCTTTTAAATATTATTATTAATGTTGCTGGTATAAGGCAGCTTTTTATATTCCTGTGAATAATGTCTTGTGAATTTAGCACTCCTATAAACTTGAAGCACTTGTCTATTAATCAATGTTGCTGTTAAATACAACGAGAGTATTCTGTAAATTTTACTGCTGTATAGAATATTACCTTTTTATATACTGTAATTGATATAGTGAGTTCTTCTAACTCAGTGGTCCTCAAACTGTGCTCTTTAAGGGATTTTGGACTTCAGCTCCCTGAATCCCAGACCATTGGTCAACATGACTGAGGCTTCTAGGAGTTGAAGTCCAAAATATCTTAAAGGGCACATTTTGGGGACCACTGTTCTAACTCATTCTCTAGACCAGCCAGCTTATTCAGTAAGAAAGGTCATTACATCCAGACTTTTCTGCATCTCTTTGTCTTAATATTAGTAAACTGTATTCAGATTGGTGAATATACATCATTTCTAATCTTAAAGTGTTGTATTACTTTTTACTATAAGTATGGGATGAACATTGTTCCTTTGTGGTTAGTTGGTCACAATTGCAGCTAAGTGAAATAGCAGTGCTGATGTTTCTTGTTGTTGCTAGTTAAATATATATACATTTGGCCTGCTCCAATTACCAGCTTGCCATCTGCAGTTTTGAGACCTGCAGATGACCTTGTCCCATTCACCCCTATGACAGTGCATGCATGTGGCCACACCGTTGCAGCTGTGCACACAGTGCACCACCATTAAAACCAACAGGATTTGAGGTCATGTGATTTATAGCATCTGTGTGGGGGTGGCTGGAACAGAACCCCCCATGGATACGACTGGTCAATTGTAGTTTTTTCATAATGGGCTAAAGCCAGTGTTCATCCTAATTGGAATGTACCAATTGAAATGAATAAGACTTGTTAATCACTGCTTGGTTTCAGTGTTATAGATCACAACCTGATGATTTCAGTGGGTTTACTCTGGTTGGAGACAAGACTAGATTTAGCCCAAGATTTTGTGATAAACTTGTGTGGCATTTTGTCTTCTTGCTTAGGATTTATGACATACAGACATACAGTACGCCCACGTGATACGCTGCTTTCAGCATACGCTGAAAGCTGCATTGGGAGAAGGGGCGGCACATCCCATAGGGACTAATGGGGTATGTGCCCATGGTGCGCACACGCCGCTGCACCACCGCATGCACAAGCCCCATTCATTTAAATGGGACTCGAGCATAGGTGGTATTTGCTTTATGCAGTTCCCCCGTGTAAAAAATTAGGCAGCTGTGTGGGTGGAGAGCCTGCCACTCATATGCTTTCTATTTGATAATTGTTAAATCTGTCAACTCTAGAGTTGTTAGAAATTAACTTTTCCAGAGTGTCTGTTATTGAACAATCCTGATTTATTCTGTGGCATCTACAAACAGGCCTAAGAAAAATACCTGTTTGGGACCTCAGTAGCTGCTGCCAGTCTGAACCAATGGTTCTGGTCTAATAGATTATTATTATTATTATTATTATTATTATTATTATTATTATTATGCTTTATTTATGTAGCGCTGTAGATTTACACAGCGCTGCACATACAAACAATAAAATAGATAAAGTAAACCTGCCCATGGCATACAATCTAAGAAAATAATAGCACATATAAATAATACATAACAATACAGGAAAGGGTTCAATAAAGTAAAGCAGGCAACAAATTAGGATGAAGGATTTATCTTGGTATAAGGCAGCTTTTTATGTTCCTGTGAAACATGTCTTCTGAGTTAAACACTGATGTAAATGTGAAGCACCTGTGTGTAGCTTTATCCACATTGCATTTCCTGGTTAGAGTTGCCAGAGTGAAAACTGGAGAGAGGTGCTATATTTTAATGCTTGTGTAGAAGAGAGAACTTCTACACAAACAAGCAGCTCATTACCTGGTTGTGTGAGAAGCAGCACCTACTGAAATTTCTTCTTGCACAGCTATTAAAGGTGCAGGAACTCCAGTTTTCAGTCTAGCACTCCTGTTTGTAGTTGAAGTTAGGGCATGCGGTGTTTGGTGCTAAAGGAATTCATGTTGTTGCATGATGTTCATTGTAGAAATCTGTGGTATCAGTTGAAACTATCATGGTGGCATAACCTACCTTGATTTGACAGATATCATTTAAAGATTTTAATATGTTTTTAGCATGAGTGAAGATAAATGTTGAAAATCCTCATTTGCCTTTTACAGCCCTCCATTGTAACTTGTGAGTTTTATATGGATATTAAAATTATTTGCATGAGATAAAGGGCTGCACAATGATTAGGCTTAAATATTAAGGACCTGTAATAGACATTCTAAAATTGTAGCAACTGAAAAGTTTTCTTCTTAACTTTCAGATATAATTTGGGTGATTATAATGGAGATATCATGTCTGAGGTAATGGCACAGCGACAGCCCATGAAGCCTACCTATGCCATCCCCGCTGTTCCTGTTCCTAATAGCACTCAGTTTAAACACCAAGAAAATGTAGAACTGAAAGAATTTAAAGTAAACAAGGTGACTGAATCCTTTTTAAAATATGTGTTATGTATGTGTTGCATGTTAATACAGGAAAATGTCATTTGCGAATTACATTCATAAATGTTCCTAGTAATACATGAATCCCTCTGTAATAGCTCATGAAATATAAAGATAACTGGTGACTGTAATGTGGGTATTCCCATTTGTCATATTCTATAGAAGGTATCTGGTATATCTATTTAGAGTAATAAATGTCTGTTATTTTAGTTCACTGCTATACTGTCAGATACTTGTCAAGCTCTAAATCTTGATCTGGTCAGATAATTGGAGTTCCAAAGGAGTAGGGTAAAACTTAATATTGTTGGTTCAACTTGTGTTATCTTTCTGTTGTCCAGGCATTTTGTAGCTTAATGAGTAATATAAAACCATTAACCTGTTTTCTCTTCTTGCAGCAAGAGAAAGCTGATGCTATACGACCCAAACGAAAATATGAGAAGAAACCTAAAATTGTACCTTCATCAGCTACTGCTGCTACTCAGCAGACAACTCCTGCTGCACTGCCAGTCTTTAATGCTAAAGATATGAATCAATATGATTTTCCCAGCTCTGATGAGGAACCTCTTTCTCAAGTATGTCCTGTGTATTTTCATTGATTTGGAATAGGAAATAGAATATTGTCTTTATGCTTGCCTGATCTCTTCCTTAATGTTTTAAAGGTCATGTCTGGTTCTTCTGAAGCTGAGGAAGAAAATGATCCTGATGGTCCATTTGCTTTCCGTAGGAAAGCAGGCTGTCAATATTACGCTGTAAGTCATTAGTTTCTTAAGAATTTTTAAAAGCTGGTATTAATTTGAGCAATATTACTTACTTATCAAACTTTTTTTTTAGCCTCACTTAGACCAAACTGGTGACTGGCCATGGAGTAGTCCTAAAGGGGGAACATCAGGGGATGAGCGTTATAGATACTGTTTAACAACCCTTACTGTACCACAGAGGTGCGTTGGGTTTTCACGTAGACGGGTTGGACGTGGTGGAAGGTAAGTTTCTTTAGCTTACAGTTAACTAATTGCATATTAATATAAAAAACAAAGTTAGAGAATTGCAGCAAACTGCAGTATCTTTTTAACTTAGTTTGGTTTTGTTTTAAAAATAAGTACAAAAGTCTCAACAAATCCTTAGTACTTTTAATCTCTTTATGTGACATTAGTGGTGCACAGATGCCTTAGCTTCTAGGATCTTCTCACCCTAATTCTCTGGAAAACAGGAAGATATCTTATACTAAGACCATTAGTCTAATATTGTTGTTTTGTTGTTGTTGTTGTTGTTATTAACCTTTATTTATAAAGCGCTGTAAATGTACACAGCGCTGTACATGCAATCTTTTTAATTAGACAGTTGCCTGCCCTCAGGCTTACAATCTAAAAAGACATGACACAAAAGGAGAAGGGAATGGTGGTGGGGAAGGGAATGAGGTCCAGCAGTTCTTATATACCTCCGAGGCCTGGACCAAGGCAGATGGACTGGAGGGAGGACTTGGCTTCTTAATGAATGGTTAATATTCTTCCAGGCAAACCTGGTGGGGCTAGCCTGCCTCTCTCTCTCTCTCTCTCTCTCCCTCCCTCAAGATGGTGGATGAAGGGAGGGCCTGTCTTCTTCCAGCCAGGCCTGGTGGAGCTAGCCTGCCTCTCTCCCTCTCAAGATGGTGGATGAAGGGAGGGCCTTAACGGGATCATGATTTTCACACATTCTTCAAACCAATTTCAGATCATGTGTTTTGGAGTTTGCACTAATCATAGTGGCATAGTTAAATTGTAAAAGCAAAGAATACTGAGGAGTGCTGGAAATTCTGTAAATGTAAGCCTGTAAGCCTGTGGCTCATGCCTAGTTTTCTAAATTATAGATGGCAAACTACTTCCACAAAAGGGAGTGGTAGTTCATCCTCTTTGAAAATAATAGTCAACCATCTTCCTTTGTGAAGTGTGTTGTGGTTCCTTAAGGTACTGAGAACTCTTGCAGTTCCCAAAGGAAGTTCTTGGAGATATTTTAACAACAAATGTTCCTCAGAGGTTTTTGCTGGTTTTTTCGGGCCAAAGCCTATTCAGCTTTGTCTGTCACTCTTGTACTTTTTTCTTTCTCATTTCCTTTTCCATCAGTCTAACGGTGCTAAAAGAAGATGTCAATGTCTCCTGACTGCTATTTTCCTGATTCCCAATCTTGATTTGAAACAAAACAAGTTTTCCTTTTCATCCAAATGATCAAATCATGATTTACCTCAAACCAAGATCAGAAAGCAAGGATTGTCATATTGTGGGGCCGAGGGAGGAAGCATATAAACCCCAGATTTCTCAGGCATTTGTAAAAGACATAGAAGATATATGTGATATACACTTACAGTTCCTCAAATCACAATGTTCTAATAGGCAGTTTTACAGTGATCACTTTTACATCTTCATATGCCATTATGGGACGCCTTAATAGTAAAAAGACTATCTAGAAACCAGATGTTAATTGTTTTGTTAGCAACCTGTATGATGTGCTGCAATGATGACAATATTTTTTTCCTTAATAAATTAATCTTTATGTTGAGTTCTTGTTTAAAATATGACTCTTAACAATGTAGATATTTCCCTGTACATTGGAGACACATTGCATTAATAATTGACTTGGAAGGTTTTGGGGTACACAATTCTCAGTGTGTTTCTGCTACAGTATGTCTGCCTAATGGCATTATTGTATAGACCTCTTGTGTGGTAGTTGTAAAAATGTATTGCTCAGATGCTGTAGAAAGTTCATTGTTCCCTCCTTCATTTTTTTTAAAGGGTGCTACTGGACCGAGCGTATTCGGAAAACAACAGTGCATTTTGCAAGCTGGATTCAGAAATGCTTTCCTCACAACTACACTCTTCAATCAATCAATCAGCCAATACCTCAGAAACAAATACCTCGGACAGATCTTGCTCTAAAGACCTCAGTCAGATACTAGTCAATATCAAATCATGTAGATGGCGGCATTTTAGGCCTCGGACACCACCCCTACATGACAGTGACAATGATGAACTTTCCTATAGGAAATTACACAGGAGTGTAAATCGAACAGGCACAACACAACCTGGGACCCAGACATGCAGTACCTCTATACAAAGTAAAAGTAGCAGTGGTTCAGCACATTTTGGTATGTTGATTTTGACAAATTTTATTCTAAAAATAACTTTGGCAAAGATAATTCAGCTTCAGTTTAGTTCCTCTGTTATTTTTTTTCTTCGCTGTTTCTATTTATGTTGCAAAAAACAACTGGTGTGCTGAAATCTAAACTTTAATAATAGTATATTAGATTCAGAATCATGATGAACTATTCTAATATATAACAAATAAGTATGACTAAGTCTAGATCCAATCCAATACATGTTAAAAGTTTTTTTCAACAATATAATGTGATAAAATGCCTTCATATATAAAGTTTTGCTGACTGTGCTATTTTATTCATATATATTGGGGTCAAGTATTCCTAGTCAACTTTTCAGTCACATTTATGAAGGCAAAGTGCAAAATTTAAGAAACTAAAAAATACTGATACTTGAATTTTATCTTAGAGTATTAGCTAAGAATTTTTCTCTAGTTAGTAAATTTCAGTCAAGCAAAAAGCTTGAGATCTAGATATTGTTTGCATCCTGTCGGACAGCTTTGGTTTCTAGAAGCAGTTTCCAGATTCTGTGGCCCTTGGTTACATGTGCAACGTGCTGATGTATATGTTGTCATTAATATTTATAGCGTGGTAGTAGTATTCTTGCTCTTCTCTGGACTTAATAGGAGACTGAGAAGCCATTGTCAGTATTGCTAAATTCTTTAGTAGCAATGCATCTCACTCTTTTGAAAAACCTGTATGAATGCAGAATAAAAGAGTATCAACAGTGTCGTCCCTAGCAGTTTTATTAAGACATTTGATAATCTGATTACTTCAAGTGTTCATGATATTTGTTATTATTATGACTCTGCAGTTAGTCACGTTTGCATCAGACCTAGAGAAAGCCCTAGCAGTTCCAAGCAGAGGAGGAGGGTAAATTAACACACTCATTATGCAACAAGCCTTGAAACAACAGGTTCTGACTTTCTAAGGCAACAGTTTTGTTTGCATAGTGCTGTGAAATGCAAAACAGTGATAAGATCTGAAGTCAAAGCCATTTAAGACCAATCCATAAATTAATTTTTGAGGTCTAACAGTTAGGCTGTTTTGAACATAGTGGCTTAACTTTCGTGTAGCTGCCAGATTTGTGCCTTTGGCTTATACAAGCACATGTGGTCTGTCTCTCAGCCTTGCTCCCAACCGCATTTGCTTACTCCCTTGCTTGGAAAAGACATAATTCATAAATAAATCCAAATCTACAATTTTTGATTGTCCCCAAAACCTAAAAGTGAACTGTAGTTTGTAGCAACTAGAAGGGCAGGCAGAAAAATTGGAGTGTAGAGGCCACAGAAAAGCCAAACCAAGTTCAATGTTATATGTAAAATGACCTAATGAATTTATCACTACAATGATGAAAATGTATCTTCCTTCAAAAGATAGAAAGCTGCTGTGTCAAAGTACAGGTTTCAGGTTAGCAACTATACTACAGTAGCAGTTTGTAACATAAGGACTGGCAAACTCCCCCCCCCCCCAAAAAAAAAGTATGAGTTGCAAGGTAGCAAATCAGAAGATAATAGTGATAACTGTATATCCATGTTAGAGCAATTTATAATAATAGAGCAATTTATAATCACCATTTTAAGAAAGTTAAAGGCTGAGGAAGTTTGAGTGTACTTTACAGTTTATTTAGCTCACTTTCTTCAGGCTCCTATTCTCTTTTGGCCAGAAGAAGTAAAGTTTGGCCTGTTACAGACTGCCAAAATAAAGCTGCTTTGGGTCTCTTTGGAGGCATGCTGTTTAAATGATGCGTGCATCCTAAGAATCCGGAAGCTGCACCAAAGCTGCACTCCAGTGCTTAGGAATGGAGTGTGGCTTTGGCGCGACCTCAGGACTCTTAGGACCCAGGTGTTTAAATAGCATACCTCCAAAGAGACCCAAAGCAGCTTTATTTTGGCAGTCTGTAACAGGCCATTGATTCAGGTTCATAGCTTTTAAATAGTCTGTATTGAAAGCACATCGAAATGAGAATAATAAGTTAAAAGTAAAAGGTTAAAGTCACGTTCAGTGGTGTCCTCAGGCTTGGTGATGCTGGTGGGAGAGGGTGCTGAGAGGAGAATGGTGGCAACCTGCCCCCGTCTCCCTTTTGCTTGCTCCTTGTAGCTTCATCACTGGCATGGCTCCCTCCGCAGGGAAAGAGCCAAGTGGTGACCAAGCGACGAGGGCCCCACCACTTTGCAGTCCTCACTATCGCCTCTGGCGAGTCGGGCAAGCGACATAGCCATGAAGGGTGCCCGCTTCTCTACTACAGTGGGAGGAGGATGCCGCCAGGGTGTCACTCCTCCTGTGGAGTGTCACCTGCTTTGGTCCTCACACCCCTTGTGATGCCACTAGTCAAGTTAATATGCCTCAGTATAGAAAAGTAAAACAGAGATTTATGTTTGGAGACTGCTCTACAGAAATATGTAGAATATTTATAGGTGTCTAATGACCCTTTGCCTTAGTTTATATAGACAGAGTATTCTGGCTTGAATTCTGGCTTCCTTCAGTTTAGTTCAAAGTGATGCTATCATGTATGCTATCTGTGTAGGCTATATATATGTATATGCGTTAAAGTTTTTTTTTTATTTTTATTTTTATTTTTTATTTTTTTTGTTTTTTGCCAACCTAGAGCAACTGCATGGATTTTATATGGTATTCTGACTCAAAGGTAGTTTTGCCATTTCCTTCCTCAGAAGTGTAGCCTATAACACCTGGTATTTGTTGGTGGTCTCCCATTGAAGTACTAACCAGAGCTGGCCCTTCTTAGCTTTCAAGATCAGATAGGATCTGGTGCCTTTAAAGCATTTGGTAGGCAGAAAACTAACCATTTGGTCATCTTGGTGAGGCTGTCATTTGACAGCAGGGAAAGCTTCCTACTTAATTTGTTGTGTGGAATTCACTCTTTCTTTGTTTGGTGCATGAGCAGTAATATCTGTACTAGGTCCAAAAAGTGGATCTAATGTGCAAACCGATTTGCAGATCTGTGTTTTGTAGGCAGAAGGGTTCCATTTATTAAAGGTTTCTCTGCCTAGTTTCAGGGTATCCCATAACCATCTTTGTAGAATTATCAGGAGACTGGAGGGGCTGTCATGGGAATAATGGAATAGAGAAATCTGCTTCAGCCAGCCCAGTTCCAGATGATTTAATTTGTATTCAACCCATTATATTTTCATAAAATATTCTTCAATGTTAGATAACCTATGTATCTTCAAGATAGATGCAAGACATACTTGCATGGTTAATTTCCAGTTCAGACTGAGAATCCAGTTATTGATCTGATATAGTTATGTGTCCATTTGTTAGACCTCTGGTTTCTTTACTTCCACCGTAATAACTTCCTGTTATAATCTTGTATTTGAATGAGAAATATGGGCTTTGCTTTTAACATATAGCTGTTAGTGCTGAAAAACCCATCCATAAGAAGAGTCTGTGAAATAGTAGAAACAATACATCAGACTATTTTGCCCAACTTACTCCCAGATGTAGTTTCTGAATATGGAAAGGCAGAGAGAGTGACTTATCTGAGGTTAACCAGTGAGTTTCCTTGGCTGAGTGAGGGATTCAAACCCTGGTCTCCTGGTCTGCTGTCCAGTAAGTAAACACCACCACCATGTGGCTCTCCATCTTTAAATTGCAGCTCTAGATTTCCTTTGACTTGAGATGCAGTTTCTTTTGCAAGCTTACTTATGGTTTCAGTTTTCCTGGATATATCAAAGTACTGTACTTCAAAGGAGCCCTGGTGGCGCAGTGGTTAAATGCCTGTATTGCAGCCATTCACTCAAAACCACAAAGTTGCGAGTTCAAGACCAGCAAAAGGGCCCAAGCTCGACTCAGGCTTGCATCCTTCCGAGGTCGCTAAAATGAGTACCCAGACTGTTGGGGGCAAATTAGCTTACTTGCTAATTAGCTTACTTGCTGTTCACCGCTATGATCTTTGGAATAGTGGTATATAAATAAAACAAATTATTTAATTAAATTAAATTTATACATTGATGTTGGAGATGCAGCCCATATGACAGTAGAACAGTTTTCAAAGGAAAGGCATTTCCCAGTAGATGTATGAAAACTGGTATTGCTTTAGGGCTTCATATTGGACAAAAAGTCATATAATGAATTTTTTGGAAGACAGTAAATTTGTTAATAGTTCTTGTGTTTGCTTGCTCTCATGTGCATGTACACAGAGATTGGATCTAGAGAGACTACTCTGTCTGCATACTATTAAATATTTGGAAAGGCATATCTAATTCAGTACAAATAGAAACAAAATTCAAAGTGTCCTGCCTTCAGACAAATTACATAGACAAATTACATACTCTGTATATGTGTTGCAACCTAGGAAGGTATGTTTGGTGTGGAAGGGAAAGGTCAGATGGGCAGGTTTCCTCTACAGTACACCCACTGGATGTTGTGTCTCCTATTTTTCCTGTCTTTTCTGAACCACACTCCCAATAGTAGTTGAAAAGCTTGATTTACTTAGAAAAGAAATTGAATAAAAGAAATTTATTCAAGAAACATTCCAAACCTATGCAAGTTATGTGGTGTGATTCTTTGGTTTACCTCATAAAATACAGAATTATTAACTATATATTGTATGTTGATAAAGCTCTCAACTAACAACTAGTGAAAGATTTGAAATGCACTATTAGTTTAGATGATTAAATGCTGGCTCTCTATATAGAAAAAAACCCTCACTTGGTGATCATTTAGTGCGATGTCCTTGAACAAACTGAACGTTTTCACATGATAACATTTTGAAAAACATAACTGATATTGCATGTCAAGCTGAATAATTATTGAACTGAAGGAATAGAAGTTTGAACTACAGTACAGTATAGATCTGGTAGAGCTGTTTTGGTTTGACCTAGTAACATTGTGTAGATATAACAGCTTTTCAGCCTAGAAACTTAATGGTGCCCTCAGCAGTTTTTGCTCCTGCAAGGAATGCTATTTGCTAAGAAGATTTTTCAAAGCAATGTTAAAAGAATCAATATAATGTTATTGCAAATTGGTTTTGCTTGGTGCTTAGAGAAATTTTAAATATAGTGTTTATTATTATTTTTATGGTGTTGCCTGTTTTCTACAGAACATTTTCTGTTCGAAGTGAACTTTATACATAATCATTTCACATGCTTCCCTCAGTTTGTATACAAGCTGAGCTTGAAGCATGTCTATTGGAAGCCTGTTTTCATAACATAACTGCTATGAAGAACCAGTTCTGAAAGCCAGCTGCTACAAGAGGTGTACTAACCCTGACTCAAAAGATAAATTTGACATGAACTGCAGAAGGAAACATCATGAATGAATGAATTCTTTTCAGGATTTCAAATCTAACATTATTGTCATCTAATGTGTGATTGCTTGTTCTGAAAGGGCCTCTGTGTACTAATCATATTAGTTGGCATATTGTTAATAATGTTGCTTATTAAACATACGTGCCCCCTAAACCAACCAATTTGTGTAGAGGTGTTTTTTGTTTCTCTTTATTTCTTTGTTTTTTGGCCTTGTTTAGGGAAAGTTGGTAGAGCATGGAGGACTATCTGTATAGCTTGAAGTTTTCGTAAACACAGACATCAAGCATAGGAAGGAAATCCACTATGCCCATGTGAAAATGTATTTTATATGCTCTCAAATTACATCCTACAATCATTCTTGAAACAGGATGGTTTTCCACAGTATTAGACAGATACTGTGGCCTTGTTAATTAGTTTGTGGCCAGAAGCAAATTACTTTCTGGCCAGAAGCAAAGTGTTTACAGCATTTACAGTATAGTAGGAGGTTCCCCTACTCACAAATGTATTTAATAAGGTATCCCAAAAAGTTCTCAAAACATAGAGAATGATTGTGAGGCAAGTAAAGAAACTGCAAGACAGAGAGCCTGTGGCAACTGTAACTGGAGTCTTCCTAATGAAAACTGAAATAGAAAATGTAAAAGTTTTGTCAAGCATGGAAATGAATGCAGTATTCTCCCTGTATTCAAATGAATGGAATAAATTCTCATGTTGCATGGTGTAAAGGCAAATCTCTGTAGTTCCTACCTTGTATTTTGATGTTGCTAGGAATAAAGTAGAAAATGATTAGTAATATTATATGAATAACTCATGCTTAGGATTTTTTAAAAAGTGGTTAACAATAGAAAAATTATTTTCCCCAGAACTCTGGCTGTGAAAATGAATATACTGTAAATAGAAAGTTGATAATGTTTTGATTTTGGGAAGTCTTCCTTTCTTGAAGAAGTTTCAGAAATGTTACATGTGTCTAAATATACAGCATTGTGTTAAATTGCTTACAGCTTACAGCACACTAAAATATCTTTTGTACGTGACTCTTAAATATGAATCTGCATTAAACCAGGTTTTTTTAAAATCTATATAAAATATAAAACTTGTGGTCGAAATAAATTATACTATTTAGGGAAATGGTGCATGCTTTGCTTTGTTCAGGCTGCACTATTTGTTCTTTTAATTTTTGCTTCCAGCATTGTGGATTTATATTTCACATTCACTAATGAAAAATCAGCAAGGCACTGCAGAGATAATTCTGCAGCCATGAGGAAGGCTTGAAAACGTCCAGACTCTTTGTTTTAGAAAGCCAAACTCAGGCTTGCCATGGTATCCAAGCATGTTGTTATAGGCCATGGTAAGAGGCATGCCCTCTTACTAAGTGCAAAGGGGTTTTGTTTTGTTTTGTTTTGTTTTTTTGTCATGACCGTTTTTTGGTTTTGTTTTTTGTCATGACCTTTGTTCAAAAGCATCTTTGGAAATACATAGTCCACAAAAGAAGCTGTCTTGAATTTAAAAGGGTTATTTCTTGGGCTGGATTGGAAAATGGTTTTAAAAATCAGCTCTCATCTTGCCACGTATTCCTAGGAGTGTCAAGGACAAAGATTGCAAGAACTAGGGACTAGCTAATGGACAGAATCATATTATTTAGGGAAGTTTTTAAAGACAACCAAGAGGAGCTCACTTAAAAGATACTGTTATTAATCTATAATTAGCACTTTGCAAAATATGGACATCCAAATTTCTGAAACCCAAGCCCCAGTTCTTTAAAAGTGTGGATAGTTTGTTTTACATCAGCTTTGTAAAGCTAATATGTAAACCTTAGCCTAGCAATATCTACAGAGACTCACTTAGTCTATTATAAGCTCAAAAAGGCCTTGAATAATAATCTTGAAACTATAGTTTCTTGTGGGGTTTTCAGGCTATGTGGCCATGTTTTGGAACAATTTATTCCTGACATTTTGCCTGCATCTGTAGCTGGCATCTTCAGAGAAGGGAGTCATGGAGGTGTGTGAAAGCCTTCGACTTCACATTCCTGAAACTTTTTGAAGCTGTAAATATGTGCGCACTACACTTTACAAATTAATTCAGGCTAGTATTTAAATAAATAAAGCAGTTAAATCTCAGTACAGAGGACCCTTGTTATATACTGGGATTTGGTTCCAAGATCCCCCATGGATAACAAAATCCATGGATGCTCAAATCCCATTAAATATAATGACATAACAAAATGGTGTCCCTTATAAAAAATGGAAAATCATGGCTTGATATTTGAAATTTATACTTTTTTTGAACATTTTCAAACCATGGATGCTTGCATCTGTGTATAAAAAATCTGTGCACTGTACATTGCAAAAAGTGCAAACACTGAAAGAGCATGTCAGTTGCATATCTTACAATTAAAGAATCTACACAAAATAATATTAGCTTGACAGTTCTTATCTTGACAATATAGTCGCCCCTCCGTTTTCACAGGGATCTGTTCCAGAGACACACACACATACCCCACGAAAATGGAAAATCACTGATATTCAAGCCCCATTGGCTTGAATGGTGGCACACACCCCGATTTCCCCCCTCAGTTTGCCGCTTGCGAATGGGTGAGGGACGCGGATTCCAAGTCCGCGAAAATGGAGGGGTGACTGTACTTGCAAAAGGCTAATGAAAAAAATTTCTTCTGGCAAGAAAGTTTAAATTATCTCATGAGTTGTAATTTGTTGTTGGCTCTCTTCAAGTCAACCTACACTCATGGCAACCTTGTGAATAAGATGTCTCCAAACCTTGCGCCCCATCCTCTTATCTCTCTGCTCAGGTGTTGTAGGCATATAGTCTTCCCCTCTTTCTATTGCCCTCTACGTTCCACAGCATCACTGTATTTTCTAATGAGTTGTGCCTTTTCATGATGTGGTCAAAGTATGACAGCCTCAATTTAGTCATCTTAGCTTCCAGGGAGAATTCAGGCTTGGTTTGTTCTAGGACCCAGTTGTTTGTCTTTCTGGCCATCCACAGTATCCTTAGCACTGTGCTCCACCACCACATCTGAGATGAATTAATTTTCTTCCTATCTGCTTTCACAGCTGCCCTTTCCATTCCTAATCTTCTGATTTCTTCACTGCAGTCTTTGTTCTGACCAATACTGACTTTTATACTGGGATTTTAATTGCTATACTACACGTGCCTAATTATCTTTAAAATTGGGCACTTCATATCTTACTTTGAACATCAGAGGTTTGCAGTTAAAGTGCAAATTCAAATAAAAATCAAATATATATTCCATGGAATGTACACAAACAACACACATAGAACTACCTCATAGAATCATAGAGTTGGAAGTGACCTCATGGGCCATCCAATAGAATACTTATTTTCAGGGAGATTATAATCTTTCTGCCATATATTGCAAGTGCTGGCTAACTATCACCACCAGTGGGGCTTGTGGAAGCTGGGATATCAGAGACACTCATTGGCTAGTATCTGTAATGACCCACACAAGATATAGCTGCCCCACTGATGATACTGTTTCATAGAATCATAGAGTTGGAAGAGACCTCATGGGCCATCCAGTCCTGCCCCCTGCCATGCAGGAGCACACAATTAAAATAACCCCGACAGATGACCATCCAGCCTCAGTTTAAAATCTCCAAGGAAGAACACTCCACAACATTCCACTGTTGAACAGCTCTTCCTGTCAGGAAGTTCTTCCTAATGTTGAGGTGGAATCTCTTTTCCTGTAGTTTGAATCCATTTCTTTGGGTCCTGTTTTCTGGAGCAACAGAAAATTAGCTTGCTCCATCCTCAATATGACATCCCTTCAAATATTTAAACAGGGCTATCATATCACCTCTTAACCTTCTCTTCTCCAGGCTAAAGAGACCCAGCTCCCTAAGCCTCTCCTCATAGGGCATGGTTTCCAGTGCCTTCACCATTTTGGTCACCCTCCTCTGGACATGCTTCAGCTTCTCAACATCCTTTTTGAATGGTGGTGCCCAGAATTGGACATGGTATTCCAGGTGAGGCCTGACCAAATCAGAATAGAGTGATACTGTTACTTCCCTTGATCTAGACACTATACTTCTATTGATGCAGCATAAAATTGCATTGGCTTTTTTAGCTGTTGTCTCATGTTCAACTTGGACTCCTAAACCTCCTCCAACAATGCCTTGGCCTGTCACAGTATTCAGCAATTACTAATCTTTTCATAAGTTACTTTGCACTATAGGTAGATAATGCTGACCACTATTATAATTAATGGGCCTCATATTATATAAAACAGATTCTGTTTTCCTCACTTTTATCATGTATCTACATGGTCAGCATTTCCATAAGGGTCATTGACCAGAGTCATTTGTATGTATTTGATCAATGTCTCCCATATATATTAAATGTGTTAAAATAAAATAAATTATATTTCATGAACAGGAGTCCAAAGTTAAGTTCTGTATGCTCCAGGGCACTTAGACCTTGTTTCTCAAATAGCAGCTACACAAGCCACATGGAAAACACTTTTAAAACTGCAAGAGAATTTCAACAGCAGATTGATAATGTCGGCTGTTTGAAGCAATGGAAAGAGCTGGATAAGTGTCACACTCAGCCTCAGAGAAAGGCAGTGGCAAAACTCCTCTGAAAAAATCTTGCTAAGAAAACCCCGTGATAGGATTTCCTTAGTTAGAGTCACTATAAGTTTGAAACGGTTTGAGGGCATCCAAATATTGTTTATTTCTTTCATCTATTTCTTTCATTTATACCGTGCCTTCCTCTCCGAAGGGACCCAAGGTGGTTTACAGATAAATAAAATCATTAAAATTATTATGTAATATAACAACAATAAAAATGACTATAAAATCACATTAAAAAGCCATAAAATTCACAATATAAAACTTTTAAATCACCTTACAATACACAACTTAAACCATCCTGCTATGATGCATTATCTGCTGAAAGCAACGTCTATTCAGAGTAGGCAACTATGACAAAGAAAGGTTTTTGTGACCCAGTCTGTGCAATAAAGCAGTGCCCATTTCCTCAATCGCTACAGTGGGTACTAGGTATTTCCCCTCCTGGCGTTTGGTTCCAAGACATCCATGGATACCAAAATCCATTGATTCTCAAGTGCTATTATATACAATGATGTAGTTAAATAGTTTCTCTTATATAAAATGGAAAAAATGGATTTGCTTTTTGGAATTTTTGTTGAGTATTTTCAATATGTGAATGGTTGAATCTGTGGATTCAGAATCTATGGATATGGAGAGCTGACTGTACATTCTGGATTGTTGATTTTATACAGTACTGCCTACTTCTTTCTTTTTCGCTTTGTGATTATATATCTATATATGCTTGTAGGGAAAATCAAGAAAAACTTTTTTTTCTTCCAGCTAGCATGCTGTTGATTCTACATTTAGTGTTGTTCTCCCAAGTATTTATATTATCTCTTTCATCTCTGCATTGACAAGAAGCTAAGAATCCAGGATATTAGTTTGAACACCTGATTCATTTTATCAACCGATTGCCTTACATATAAATCTCATTAAGGAAATTTATTTGTGGACCTATATATCATTTTTTTCCATTTAATTATTCAGTCTCTTCGTGTAATTATATAACTAGCATTCATACAGTTTTGCATAGTATTTTAATGTAATATTTGAAAGCAGTGGATGTCTTTTGCTTGAAAAGGGAGAGTTGCAAATGAGATTTAAATTAGGTCCATTGATGATAACTGATGAAAGCTGAAAGCAGTAGATCTATAAGTAAATCTTGTGTTGTAGGCTGTCATGTTTTAAGTTCCTGTGTTTGTACTGTAACTTGTAATCTAAATATCATTACTTGAATAGGTCTGGGTTGGAAAGGGTGAGGGAATGTTAAAAGCCTAGGCAGCTCTCTTTCTTTCAACATAGCAAGAGTTATGGGCTTGAACGTGCTTATAATTACTTTTATGTAACAGAACATGAAAGTTTTGATAGCAGTTTTCCTGCTATAAATTCATTTGTGGTTGAACAAAATATGTGTTTTTCATGCTAACACTTCTTTATGTACATCTGTATTGGATGTGCATAACAAAATCATTTACGTATACTAGGCATATAATTTGTTTGTCTGTTGTTTGGAATGTAAGGGGGGGACTAGATTAATCTTCTCCAACCTGATGCACCCCTCCAGATTTGTTGGACTGCTGTCCATCACAGTCATCCCCTGCTGACATGGTTGGAGAAGGCAGAACTAAACCCTGCAATGAGGTCTTAATCTGCTTAGGATAGTGGTACCTGATGCAAAGAAGTGTCCAAAATATTCCTATTCATATTTTGAACTTCTACCAAAATCTGAAATTAAGAATTCTAACTTGAAAAACTTGACAGTGTATAGTCAAGACTAGATTAAAAGACTGAAATTATTATTTCCTTTGACTGTATATACTCATGTATAAGTCTAGAAATTTTGGTCAAAAAATTGACCCCAAAAACCTAGGTCGACGTATCCATGAGTCAACTTATTAACTCTTAACTGTTATTAAGAATGGAACCATCTTATTAAGAAAGGCAAGAGGGCAATCTGTCCTGGAAGCACTGACCTCCCTCTACTCTCTCTTCCATCCAGTCTTGTAAGCCAAAACAGTTATGCCTACCATAATTTTGTAGGTTCTTTGGCATTGTTTTCATTTGCTTCATCATTTAGATTCTTTTTTGTGTGTCCCTAAATTTTACCCTTGGCTAATCCAAGGGTCACATCAAAATCCATAATTTTGCCCTTAAAACTTGCCCTCGATTTATACATGAGGTCAACTTATAGTCGAGTATATATGTTATTTTGACTCTTCATCTTGAATTTCCATTAAAAGTGGCAGCATGGAGTTTTTCAGTAAGGTAACTGAAATAAAAGCATAGTAAATTTTCCACATTTAGAATTCTCCAGACAATTAGGTTACATAGTATAGTTTTTATTAATATTTATCATAGCCAACTCTGTACTTACTGACAGGATCTCACACCTCACTTCATAGGATAACTAAGGGAAGTAGGATTACTACATTTTAAAATTAAATTGTCCCTTTGGATCACATGTAGATATTGCCTAAATCAGGAGTAGAAAACAAATGGACAGATTTGGAGTTATAAGCAGAAGCCTTGTTAGTATGGGGGTTGTAATGTTGCAACTACTGCTAGTACCAGCTCCCAGTGTAGTGAGAGCACTGAATGAATGTGCTCTGCTTCAAACATGTACAATCTTCCTTTTTTAGGATAAGGAATGGACACAGAAGGTTTACATATTTTGATATGGTATTTTCTTATTTTATATTTTGTTCAGCATTTACAGCCGAACAATACCAGCAACATCAACAGCAACTGGCACTAATGCAGAAACAGCAGCTTGCACAAATTCAACAGCAGCAAGCAAATAGTAATTCTTCTACGAACGCTTCACAGGTGAGGGAGTTGTCTGTATTATGATTTATCCCTCATTTTTTCCACCAGGGTTCATCTCTAATTGTCAACTGTTGCCATAGCACCTTGCAACTAACCAACAAGAAAGTGGCTTTCGCTCGAATCTACATCTTAGCCATACTCTAGAGTGTTAGAAGGGATGCTACAGGTGAGTATAGTAGGCTTTGCCTCTGCTCCCTCCTAACAGAAAAGAGGTGACTTACTTATATGTGTTTTAAAGAATTTCAGATAACATTGTTACTCTAGACTGCATGTATTTGTTTCCCTGTGTGTGTGTGTTTTCCCATCTGACATGCAAAGCTAACTATTGCAAAATGCAAGTGACCTTTTAAATGTGTTCTGGGCTTTAGAGATCACTCTATTAACATGGATTTTTAATACATTTAATAAGCATAGAGATTTCTGCTAGGATTTGATGGATTATTGAATGTCTTCATTTTTATTTTATTTTTTAACAACTGTCTTAAGAGCAAGAGACAGATGTATATTAATGCTGCAGTCTAGAGGTCTGGTTTTATCACTTCTGTGAATACCAGTATTTGATTTTAAATCATACTTATTTGCCCAGGTCTAGCCACTGAGGTTTTAGTTTTTAAGGAGATTTGGAAAACAGCTTTTAGTACATTGGCCCCAAGACTGGGAAATTGCCTTTCCTCTTGGGCCCTAATTCTTGGCTCCCCCCCCCCCATGTGCAGTAAAGATGGAGATGTTTAAGCATACTTGTGGAGTTAAATAAAAGTTTAGTCTTTTGTCTTTAAAGTTGGCAGTATTTTAGTTCTTGTTCTGTTATATTCAGACTGTGTTTTCTTACTGTTTTAACTATTATGGCTTTTAGCATCCTTATTTTAGTGATTTATTGGTTCATCTACTTCAGTTGTGTATAAACTTTGAATTATAGCTTGGCAATTGCTTTTTGGTTACTTTTCCTTTTCTTTTGTTGAAGGGTTTTATTTCCAAGACATTGGATTCAGTTAGTGCTCAGTTTGCTGCTTCAGCACTGGTTACATCAGAACAGCTCATGGGATTCAAAATGAAGGATGATGTGGTGCTTGGAATTGGGGTGAATGGCATCCTTCAAGCCTCAGGTGAGAAAAGATAAAGATTGAGGTGTATGTCCAGCTCAGTATCTGTGTTGGTATATTGGCATTTTGAAGTTGCATGTCATTCATATTTTCTTTTCTCTTCACAGGAGTATATAAGGGCTTACACCTCAGTAGTACTACGCCTACAGCACTTGTACATACAAGCTCATCATCAACAGCAGGTTCAGCCTTGTTACAGCCTTCAAATATAACACAGACTTCAAGTTCCCACAGTGCACTGAGTCATCAAGTAACTGCTGCCAATTCTGCAACAACTCAGGTTCTGTTTGGGAACAACATTCGATTAACTGTACCTTCATCTGTTGCCACTGCAAATTCTATTACTACACTCAGTGCACGACACATACCTAGGACTATAAGTGCTGTTCCATCATCTGCCTTAAAGCTGGCTGCAGCAAACTGTCAGGTACCCAAGGTGCCAGCTTCATCCTCTGTGGACACAGTACCAAGGTAAGCCTTTATGTTTGAAATCAAACTGATCTGTACACTTTTCTGGTCTGTTTTACAATTGAAAAACAGTCCTGTCATAATCTGTGACCCCAGCAAAAGAAAACAAATCCCTACAGAATGCATTTTGAATCTCCCTATAATTTTTCCATGATGATTATTACAGTAATTAAAACATCTAGTGGCTCTTGACATATGTTTGGACTTCCAAGTAGACTTTAGTTACTGCTTACGTGAACTTACAAGTAAACATTTGTTATTGAAAATTGGATTTGAAAGACCATAATGATGTGTCTTTAGTTTGATTACAGCAAGTTTCCTTCTGAATTCTGAGACCTTTATTCTCCACTGCCTTGTTTGTAAATACAATAAAGTGAAAATAAATCCCCTTCAGATGGATGAGATTTACTTCTGAATAAATGGCAAAGCTTGTTAGGTTTGCCCAAAAGCTTGAAGATTCTTGCAGTGTCACACAGAGCTTTTGATATTACTAGTTTTGAAAGTAGTTGGCTAGTAAAGGGGCAGAGTCTGTTGCTGTTCTGCTTTTCCAGGGGGAAAATGCAGAAAGCCTGGTTGATTTGCTAGTTTTCTCAACTTCTGTTCCTTTTTGTGAGTCTTGAAACCTTCTATCCCAGAAGTGGGAAGAATGTGGCCTTCATGAGCTGATGGGCAGCAACTGCTTTCAGCCCTAGACAGAATTAGCTAAGGGTGACAAATTATAAGAGTTTCAGTCCAATAACATTTAGAGGCCTGTTTTTCATTCCTGTGCTCACTGTTTGTGAGAATTAAAAATACAATTTTTTCCTGTTTCTGATCCCAATTGTATTTATTTATTTATGGTTTTTATGCCCCGCCCTTCAGCCCTAATGGCTATCAGAATGGCTTGATCTGATCCAAGGAAAACTGATGAGGGATTTGTATATCTTGAGTTGCCTTCAAGATTACTGATCCCTTCTGCCATTTTGGCTATGAAAGGAACAACGCTTGCAGAATTGTGTTTCCTCTTAGTACGTACAAGTAATGCCTTGTAACAAATGCTGTAATTATGTTCGGATTCTAGTTGCTCTTTCTGTTATGCC
>NC_056527.1:19863866-19923292 GCF_019175285.1 Sceloporus undulatus
TGCCTTCCTCTGAGGCTGAGAGCATGTGATTTACTCATGGCCACCTAGTGGATTTCATGGCTGAGGTGATAACCGAATCCTGGTCTCCAGAGTCGTCGTCCAACGCTCAAACCACTAGAGAGTGAGAAATGCAATATGTGCACTTTGGTAAGGATTGTCAGAATATTTGCAAAGTAAATGACTACTCAAGCAGTCAGAAGCAAAGCCATACTGCAAGAGGGAAAAGGTAGGTGGTGTTGTTCCTAGTTTACAGGCCTGAGACTTCATCCTACATTTTGGCCCAAAAATTGAATACAAATAATGTATGTGCTTGTCTTCACCTAGTAACTTCCAGACACCACCATCCCCTTTGACAAAGGTAAGTCGCCAGTTTATGGCCCCCATGATTAATAGCAAAAGGCTGGAGGAACAATCTTTTACTAAGCGGGAGACATTCTGGCTAGTGCTGACATTGGAAAAGCAATGCCATATTTGAAGTGTGAAGTATGCCAACCCTTTGACTAAAAGGTTAACCAATATGCCCTTATTAAGCCATTCCATCTATTGTACTGTGACTATAGATTTGGCATCTGACATTAGTAACACAAACACTTCCATCTCATAGTAGACACTGATTGTGGAACCCAGAAAGTAGTGCTGGAGGTGCTACTGTGCCAACTATCATGTAATCTTTGGTAGTTTCTCCTTTCCGAACACAAAAAAAGTAACATACCAGAGAGAATACAAGGAAAATGAATAGCAAGGGGGGGTAGGTTGGGTGTTGCTTTCCTGAGAGTTTAAAAAGAGGTACTCCAGCAGTGTGATGTTTCTTCCATTCTTTCTTGCTAGCCTTGTTAATTGGCCTTGTTAACCAGCCAATTATTTTCACAAGCCAGTCTATACATTGTAAAACCATAACAGAAACTTCCTAGTCTCTGCCTATCTTGAACCTGATCCCCTCCTCCCCTCACCATTCCCTTCTCCTTTTGTGTCGTGTCTTTTAGATTGTAAGCCTGCGGGCAGGGAACTGTCTGGTTAAAAAATAATAAATGTAAGCCGCCCTGAGAGCCACTCGGGCTGAAGGGCGGGATATAAATACCTAAATAAATAAAAAAAAATAAAAATCTTATTCCCAGCTCTTGCATTGATTTGCCTTTTCTGCAATAAGTATTCTATTCACACATGATAAGTACTGTTAATGAATTAAGCTTGAACAGATGTTAAATCGTGTGGGTTTTTTCCCCCTGTGGATCTGGAAAATTCAGTGAACAAGGTCAGCATTTCCTAATTACAATTACCCATGAAGACTTGGCATTTAGCCACATTAATCAGAGCAATTTGGGTTTGTTTGCTATAAACACTTTCCTGCCAAGCTAACAGTAGGAAATTATCCCCTTGTAACAAAACTAACAATAGCCAAGCAGGTGGAAATTACAGCTGTGCTTAGCATGTCTTTATTATAATGCAAGTTTTACTGTTGCGTGCTGAAGAAAACAGTAGTATCAAAAATAGCTACCTTGGCACACATTTACATTTGCTATAAATCAGTGTGCTTAATAGCCATTTATCAAATTGTATAATTTTTCAGTTTGTTCTTGGTATCAGGCCTCTGGGCACACAACTAATTAAGTGTTTATAGTGGCTTGTGGCCAATGGATATATTAATTGACAATAGCATGTGCTTAATATTTTCCTCTCTGTGTGTGTATTTAATGTACAGCTGGATTCCCACAGCTTGTAAGAGTCATGGATAGAGACATAAGTTCCAAATGGTGGGCTGAGCCATAGTAATGTGCAGTAACCAAACTGTTTTGTGCACTAAGGGAAATAAAGCATTAGATCAGTCCTGCACAACATACGTCCCAGGAGCCGCATGTGGCCTGCCAAAGGATTTCAGGCAGCCCGGAGGGTTGTGGAATGACTTCAAGGATCCTCTGCTGCTCAGCTTTCTCCAGAGGAGAAGGCGAGGCAGTGGAGGAGGAGGATGGGCAAATGCATGACCAGCAAGGCTAGAGGAGGAGGACGACGGGTAAATACTTGCCCTACAAGGCTCCTCCACTGCTTGCCTTTCTCCTGAGGAAGAGGATGAGGATGGGTGAACACTCACAACACTTTGCTCAGAGGAAGTGCATCAGAGACTTGTCTCTGAACTAGCTAGTAGCCAGGAGCGCTGTACATAACTAGAGTCCCAGTTGATTGAGCTCTTTAACAGAGGTCCACAGGGGTTCTTTACACTGGTGTTTAGCAGGGGAAGCCCACAGTCTTGTTCAGTGCCTCCTTAAGACTTCTCAGTATGGGCACTGAAGGCCCTGCTGCAGTCACCTGCAACACTTGTGGGATGTTTGTATTCTTGCCTAGAGATGTGGGGAACTTCACCTGCACTTAGTACAAGTTGGTGGCCTTCTTTAGAAGTGAAAGTACAGCAACTGGAGGCCCAGGTAGCTACACTTCAGCATCATAATGAAGCAAGAGGTTTTCCGGACCAGAACAGACCAGATGGTCCTGAACGAGAAACACACAGAGGAGGTTGCTGGGGAGGAGGAGGTCACTTCACGTACTACAGAAGTAGATGGTTGGAGGAAAGTCACACACAGAACTAGGAAATCCAGGGAAAGTTCTGGGAGATTGCAGCTACAGAATCAATTTGAATCTCTGTCTGTTATCAGAGATGATGAGGAAGGGCAGCAGGGACAGACTTCAGGGACAGAGCAGGGGACCCTGGGAGAACCACCAAAGGGAACAGTCGCTGCTAAGCCTCGGAGGAGGTGTGTGGTGGTCGTGGGGGACTCCTTGCTGAGAGGCACTGAACGTGGTTTGCAGGCCTGACAAGATATCTCGGGAGGTGTGTTGTCTCCCTGGGGCAAAGATCCGTGATGTGACAGAGAGGCCGACAAGACTTGTCAAGCCCACAGACCATTATCCCTTTCTTTTGGTTCATGTGGGAACCAATGATACTGCAAGGCACAGCCTTCAGAATATCATAAGGGATTATGAGGCTTTGGGTAGGAATTTGAAAGAGGTAGATGCACAGGTTGTCATCTCATCTCTTCTCCCAGTCGAAGGGCATGGTCCAGGAAGGGAGAAGAAAATAGCATATGTAAATAACTGGCTCCATAGATGGTGCCGCCAAGAATGGTTTGGATTCTTGGATCATGGACCGAGGTTCCATGAGGAAGGACTTCTGGCAAGGGATGGGTTGCATCTCACGGCAGTTGGCAGAAACGTTTTTGCCAATAGTCTCAAGAATTTGATCAGGAGGGCTTTAAACTGAGTTATCTGGGGGAGGGAGACAACAGGGATGGAGAAAATAGTCAAACTGTCATAGAGGGAACAAGACGAACAGTGCAAGGACCCAACAGTGGGAGAAAAAAATGTTTGCACAGGCAGCAAGTAAAGGGAACACATGGTCTTAAATGTATCTACACTAATGCACAGAGTATGGGAAATAAGCAAGCTGAACTTGAACTCCTAGTACAACAAAGCAAATATGATATAATAGGCCTCACTGAAACCTGGTGGGATGACTAAGGAACTTTCAACTGAGCTGACTTTTAAACGGAACATGTATAAGAAATGGAAAAGGGGGGAAATCACTACAAAGGAATTCAAAGAAATAGCAGGCATGTGTAGGGGTAAAATCAGAAAAGCTAAAGTGCAGAATGAACTCAGGCTTGCTAGAGAGATTAAGAACAACAAATAGGGCTTTTTTGGATATGTCCGCAGCAAAAGGAAGAAGAAGGAAACGGTAGGGCCACTGTGTGGAGAAGGTGGCAAAATGCTAACAGAGGACAGAGAAAAGGCAGAATTACTCAACACCTTCTTTGCCTCAGTGTTCTCAGAAAAGGAAAAGGGTGCTCAACCTGAGGATAATGGAGCAGAGGACAGAATAGGGGAATTTCAGCACAGAATAAGTAAAGAGATAGCAGAGGAATACCAGGGACGTAGCCAGGATTTTAGGAAGGGGGGTCCAGACTAAGTGCCACCATTATAATGGGGCTTGGGTGTGGCAGGGCAGCAGCACACATCATTCATTTTTCTAATGGAAGGGGGGTCCAGCTATGTACCTGAACAATGTAATGCTTATGTCAAAGTTATTATTATACAGCGCGCCCGCACCATACACAGGCGCACCATACGCAGCCTTGAGCATATGCGCTCAAGCCGTGGGGCACACGCGGGGCGGAAGGGGTGGCGCGTCCCATTCAATTGAATGGGCGTGCATGCCTGTTGCGCCCTGCGTGCTCCCGCGCCGCCGCGCATGAGCCCCATTGTTTCCAATGGGGCTCAAGCATAGGCGGAATTCGCCTTACGCGGCGGGATCCAGAATGGATCCCCCACGTAAGGCAAGGACGGACTGTATATTAAAACGTAAAACTAACTTAGCCTCTCATTGACCAGTTAACAAACCAGTATATTTTATTACACTATAGATTTACAATTTATTGTAATTGTGAGTACAGTAATAAAAGACTTCAAAAGATTAAAATGTAATTCTTCCACTACAAATAATTTTATTTCTATATGCCAATTTGATAACTTTCACTTCTTTTCCTATAATGAAGTTGTGATACATTTAATGTGCTTACCTCTTTTAGTTTGCTGTCAGAACTTATTTTCTTTCTGATCACAAACACATCCATCTTGAACACTCAGTATAAAAACTGTTAAACTATTTTAATATCACATCGCTCAGAAAAACATACGATGTGGTTATGCAACAAACATGGCAGGTCAGCAATAATGCACTGGATATCATTAAAACATAAACAAGACAGTCCAACAGGCCAAGGGATGAAGAGGGGAAAGATGTATGGCCTCCAGTGGAATTCCTGGCTGCAGTGTGTGTTTGTACCATACAGTTCTCAGAATTCCCTAGCACTGAGCCAGCCAGGGCAGTCTCAAAGCAGTCTCAAAGTAGATTATTGCTGCAGGTTGGCTTAATAAAGTTACTGCAAATGTATGGGTTTTGGAATTTGTCATGTAAGACCCACAAGGTAAAATTTGTTGTAGTGGTTTGAGTGTTGGACTATGACTCTGAAGTCTGGAGACCAGGGTTTGATTTCCAGCTCAGCCATGAAACCCAGTGTGTGACCTTGGGGAGTAAGTCACACTCTCTCAGCTTCAGAGGAAGGCAATGGCACAGCTCTTCTGAACAAATCTTGCCAAGAAAACCTCAGGATAGGTTCATTTTAGGGTTGCCATAAGTTGGAAAGGGCTTTAAGGTACACAACAACAACAACAACAACCCAGATCACAATGCACTGTAATGGAACTATATTCTGTTTTAACTTTAGCAGTGGCAACACTGTGAGCTACTACACTGTAGAAATAATGCAGTTTGACACCACTTTTAACTTCCAGGGCTACTAAAAAAAAACAAACCCAAACCCCTGGGATTTGTAGTTTTGTGAGGCACCAGTACTCTTTTAGAAAGGAAAAAAATGCTTGTAAAAATACAAATCCCAGGATTCCACAGAATTGAGCAACAACACTTAAAGTGGTGTCAAAGGGTATTATATCAACAGTGTAGATTCCCCCATGCTATAGAATTCTGGGCTTTGCAGTTTGGTGAGAGGGGCATTTGGAAAGCTCAGCCAGAGATAGAGAGATGGGGGAGGTCACTGAACTACAACACCCATAAACCCACAGCACGTTGCCATGGCAATCACTCTATAACAGCCTAGTATGATAAACTACTCAAGTTGCAGTGAGTGGCTATTGCTCAAGGAAAGGGGTGGCCTTTTCATTGGTGCTTTCTTTCCTCACACTGACTGGTGCTCTGTCCAATCACAGACAGGCAGGGTAGGCATTTCAATAAGAAACGGACCGCCGTCACTCTCTTCACAGATCCAAACAGAGCCACTGCCAGGGCCATCCTCTTTTAAAGTGCCTCCTTGATTCACACACCCTCCCATTCTTCCTCCCTCTCTCTCTCTCAGCCTCCCTGCTCCCAGCGAATTTTTCCCTCTAGTCCTGCTCCGTGCTTTTGATGGAGGGGACGGAGGAGTTTTAAAGTGCCTTGATTCACACACCCTCCCACTCTTCCTCCCTCCCTGGAAGAGACTTTTATTTTGGCAAAAGCACAAGGGAGGAGGAGTGGAAGCCAGACTCCTATGGAAACGAAAGGGAAAGAGCTTGCTTTGTCTTTCCCCCTTTCCCTCTCGGAGCTCCGTGGTTTTAATGGAGAGGAGGAGGGGGGGAGGAAGGAGCTTGAATGCCCCCAGGCCTGAAGGGGGGGGACCAGACCCCCCAAACCCCCCCCTCTAGCTACGTCCTAGGGAATACCTTGTTAATCTAAATGAATTTAAGTCTCCAGGACCAGATGAACTACATCCAAGGGTATTAAAAGAACTGGCAAATGTAATATCGGAGCCATTGGCAATAATCTTTGAGAACTCCTGGAGAACAGGAGAAGTCCCAGCAGACTGGACGAGGGCAAATGTTGTCCTCATCTTCAAAAAGGGAAAAAAGAGGATCCCAACAATCCAGTTAGTCTGACAGCTATATCAAGAAAGATTCTAGAGCAGATCATTAAACAGAGAGTCTGTGAACATCTAGAAAGCAATGCCATAATCACAAAAAGTCAACATGGGTTTCAGAGAAAGAAGTCATGTCAGACAAACCTGATCTCTTTTTTTTTGTTGTTGATAAAATTACCAGCTTGTTAGATGAAGGGAATGCTGTGGATATAGTATATCTTGATTTCAGTAAGACCATTGACAAAGTTCTCCATGACATTCTTGCAAACAAGCTTGTAAAATGTGGGTTAGACAAGGTAACTGTTACATGGATTTGTAATTGGTTGACTGGCCGAAGCCAAAGGGTGCTCAACAATGGCTCCTTTTCATCCTGGAGAGAAGTGACCAGTGGGGTCCCACAAGGCTCTGTCCTTGGGCCAGTTCTATTCAACATCTTTATCAATGACTTGGAGGACAAATTGGGAGCATACTTATCAAATTTGCAGATGACACCAAATTAGGAGGAATAGCTAATACTCCAGAGGACAGGATCAAAATTCAAAATGACCTGAATAGACTAGAAAGCTGGGCCAAAGCTAACAAAATGAAATTCAACACGGAGAAATGTAAGGTATTGCACTTAGGGCGGAAAAATGAAATGCAGAGATATAGGATGGGGGACACCTGGCTGAATGAAACTACATGTGAAAGGGATCTGGGAGTCCAAGTAGACCACAAGTTGAACATAAGTCAACAGTGTGATGCGGCAGCTAAAAAGGCCAATGCAATTTTAGGCTGCATCAATAAATGTATAGTGTCTAGATCAAGAGAAGTAATAGTGCCACTATATTCTGCTCTGGTCAGGCTCCACCTGGAATACTGTGTCCAGTTCTGGGCACCACAATTAAAAAAAGATGTGGAGAAACTGGAGCATGTCCAAAGGAGAGCAACTAAAATGGTGAAGGGCCTGGAAGCCATGCCCTGCGAGGAACGACTTAGGGAGCTGGGGATGTTTAACCTGGAGAAGAGAAAGTTAAGAGGTGATATGATAGCCCTGTTTAAATATTTGAAGGGATGTCATATTGAGGAGGGAGCAAGCTTGTTTTCTGCTGCACCGGAGACTAGGACCTGGAACAATGGATGCAAGCTACAGCAAAAGAGATTCCACCTCAACATTAGGAAGAACTTCCTGACAGTAAGGGCTGTCCGACAGTGGAACACACTCCCTCGGAGTTTAGTGGCATCTTCCTCCTTGGAGGTCTTTAAACAGAGACTGGATGGCCATCTGTCGGGGATGCTTTGATTTGGATTTCCTGCATGGCAGGGGGTTGGACTGGATGGCCGTTGCGGTCTCTTCCAACTCTATTATTATATGATTCTATGACTCCTCCACTGCTTGGCTTTTCCCTGAGGAGAAGGCCGGGTGGAGGAAAAGGTGGATAGGCAAATTCTCACCCCCTCAGGGCTCCTCCACTGGTTAGTTTTCTCCCTAGCAGGAGATCAGGCGGTAGCGGAGGAGGACTGGCAAATGCTTGCCCTGCAATGCTCCTTTGCCACCCAGCTTTCTCCTGAGGAAATGGCCAGGCAGAGGAGGAAGAGATCAGAATTAATATTAATTAATTAATTAATTAATTAATTGAAGTGCATCCTATTTCATTCTCATCTTGGCTGGCTGAGCCCATTAATAAAAAGCAGCAAGGAGTGTCTGTGACCATTCAAGTTTTATGCTCATCCTATCTTTGCCTTCTTTTTGATTCTTCCAATCTTCCTATGGGAGATCATTATTTCCATACTGAAAAGCAAAGCAGAAAGGAAAATGAAGTATAATTCGCTCCAGTGGAACTTGCTAACTTGTTATTTGTCATTCACCATACAGGGATTGCCCTAGTGACAGGAGATAAGATGGTAGATGGTAGTGTGGTTTAATGAGGGTTTTTGAGGGGGGGCCCTTCATATATTTAACAAGTGTCACAAATAAAAAAAGTCCAGATTACTGGATGAAGAATGCCTGGGGAAGATTGGAAACGATTAAAAATAGCAGTTCATGAGCCATGTTTAGGGTCAAGGAACAGGAGGACTGTTGAGCATATGCTGGCCCAAGAATTCATTTTTAGTGATAGATCTGAGCTCATAGTTCTTTCATCCACAAACCCGCTCCTAGGGTGTATCTGCACTGCAGTATTAAAGCAATTTGACACCCCTTTAACTTCCATGACTCTATCCTACAGAATTGTAAGGTTTATAGTTTGGTGAGGCATCAGAGCTCTTTGACACGCCAGGCTTTGTACCTTACCAAACTACAAATCCCAGGCTGCTGTAGGATAGAATCATGACAGCTACAGTGGTGTCAGACTGTATTAATTCTGCAGTGGGGATACACCCTAAGAGTGGGTGGAAGAACTATGAGCTCAGAATTAATACTGGAAAAATAATCCTGGGCTGGCATATGCTCAAAGCCATTGTGTTCCTTAACTATAAGCCTGGTTCATGAACTGCTATTTTTGATTTGGGTCTGGTTAATGGAACGTAGGGTTCTAGAAAGAACAACAACAAAGCACACCTTGCAAACTTCACATCGGCAGAGTTCTGAGTTAGTGAGATCTTGCCTAGAGGATGAGAAATGAAGAACAAGTGCCACCTGGTATCTGAATATGTGCATTGCAACATCAACATTTCATTTTGCACAGAGAAGAAAAGATAATTGTGTAGGAAAAGATACAACAGGAGCTGTTTCCAGCATAGAGTCACCTGAAAAGAATCAGATAATTCATATAAAAATCTAACTTTGTGTTTAATGTTAGAATTGTGGAGGGAAATATAAACAGAGTCAGATATGTGTCATATGATCTTAGGGCTGCTTTTCTTCAGAATTAAGTCCAACTGAGTTCAGTGTGACTCTTTCCAAGGAACTATAAATACAAAGTCCTGCTCAGTCATGGAAATCTGTTGGGTGATCTTGGGCAAGTCACACTCTTTTAGCCTCTGCGAAAGGTGGCAATCAAAAGTATCAGCATCTTTTAGCTTACACTTGTTTCTGCCAGTAAGTAAGCCTCAATAATAGCTTATGAGAATGGTGAGGAACTGTACAAAAGCTGGGGAACAATGGTATGATAGGGAAGAGATGTGGCCATCTAAGAAACTTCAGAAGGCCCGACTTGATTCCTCACTTGTGATTGTAAAGATGGCTATCATAATTGAGGAGCAGGAGTTTTATCCCAGTAGTACTGGGATAGGCCACTATGGCAGAAGTGGGAGCCAATTTCTTTTATAGGATGGCTGCTCTACCAAAACATTTTCAGCCAGTTTTCAGAAGCAGAAATCACTTCTGTTACTGACTTCTGGGTTTCATGTGATGTTTTGGAGAGTGGGGGTATTTTTCACTAATCTGCTGATTCTGCAAACCTCCAGGATCAACAATTGGCCCTTTGGGGGCATCTTTCTACCCAAAATGTATGTGTGTTTTTGTTAGGATGCAAAGGCTTTTGGATTGATCTGATCTTTTTTCTCTCCCCAGGATGCAAATAGGGAGCCATATATACAGGTCACACCTTGTTCACCCTTGCAGTAAAGAGCTCTGTGTGTTTGTGGCAGGGGAAGGAGAAAGAGAAGGGGTGATTTCCAGCATCAAAATATTGCTTGAAAAATAGGCAGTAAAATTGTCCAGATCAGTTCTAAATCCCATACCCTCCTCCTCTTCATTCCATTTTCTCAGATTATCTTCTTTGTTGCCTCTGATTCTCCCCCAGGCTCCAATCACTTATCAAACAGAAATCACATCAAGGAGTTGCCAGCTGTTTTCCTCTCAGGCTTGTAACCATTCAGTAGTGGGTGCAGCTCTGCTCAAGGCAGCATTAGGATGAGATAAGCTACACTTGCTGAATTTCTTTAGACTGATCATATCTCAAACATGCAAGCATTTTATAATCTACAGAGCTTGGAGAAGTTACTTTTTGCACTACACCTTTCAGAATCCCCCAGTCAGCATGAGCTAGTAGTTGTGACCTTGTATTAAGCTTTGTTCATCTATCAACCTTAAAGAAAAAGCTCATATGAAGTAGGGAAAAAATTAAAAATGTACAAATTCTCCATCAGTTTGCCGGTTTCCTCCAAATATCATGTAGAGAAGGCTCTCATGTATAAATGAGATAGGGACATGGCCCATTCTTTGATAAAACAGGGCAGCTATGGCAGTGATACAGTCTTATCTTTCCCTCAGCTCAAAAGTATAGCTGGTTCTTAAAATGGTTCTTAATCCCCTTGGTTAATCACTCATTTCCTTGGGCAGAAGCCATCAGGAGACAACACTCCCAATTTTGAACAGCATTCTCATTCAGTCACCAAAGTTTTTGCTTATGCAAGAGCTTCTTGTTCACTGCATTAAAAATCACCAGGGAATTGACATTTTAAAATATGAAAAGCTAGCAATCATATTATATAGGCCTAATGTAAACTCTAGATTCCTTGGCAACGTACATCGAGTGGAACAGGTACAGCATTATCAAGGGAGAAGCTGAACAGGGCATATATTCATCACATCTTCTTGTTAAATTATTTTCTCTCCAACAATATAGTAGAGGATACACAACATGAACAATCCTGCAACCTTTTCTAGCTCCCATGTTTTGTAAGGTCCTTATGGAAGATGCACTCAGTGGACCTCCATTTTCCTCTGAGTCCAATTCTTGCTACTGTTTGGAGGGAAAGGGCAGGTCAAACAATCACTGCTCACCTTTGCTGTTCCTCTGATTCAGAGGAACTGTCGAGGTAGCAATGACTAAAAGCCTCAGAGCCAGAACCAGGATGGTCCACCTGCTGAGAACTCGGTCGTTGTTTGATCTGTATCAACATATCAGATCTGCTGGTTTTAACTTCTATTAAGACTCATGTTTTCTTTCCCCTCCATAAAGTGAATTGGTCTGAATTGCTCCATTGCAACCAAAGCTGCATCTGCACTTCAGAAATAATGCAGTTAGACAACTGCCATGGTTCAGTGCTAAGGAGTTCTGGGATTCATAGTTTGTTGTGGTGCCAAAGCGTTCTGACACAAAAGGCTAAGTATCTCGCAAAATTACAAATCCCAGAATTCCACATCACTGAGCCATGGCAGTTAAAGTGGGGTCAAACTGGATTAAAATTTTATTTATTTCTATTGTTTCCACAATGCAGATGCAGCTTAAGTTGGCACTTAAGTACATATTACAATAAGAAGGCTAGCTCATGACAATATACTGTACTTGGGAAAATCCATTCTTGAGCCGCTTACCCACCCAAACACTGTGAGAATTGCAGCTAAGCTCAGAGAGGACAGAAAAGTTTACTCAGGGTGCTGGGTGACCAGGGGTTGTTGATGGGGGGATGAGTGGAGTGGGGAACCCACTCTAGGTTTTAGTCAGAACTTCAAAGGAACTATCCAAGTTGCTAAATCTATTTTGGGGAGAGGGTATAGCTCCTTTAAAATTCAGACTGAAACCCAGTGGATGCGTTGTTCCACCGAGATTGGAGCCACCAGCAGGTACTGTATATATTCTAATATGGGAGGAATGTTCTGCTTTGGAACTGGATGTAGTTCCAGGCCTATCCAAGACTTTGTTTGGTACTAAACACTGACACATATTACTGTTATAATATAAGCTTTATTGGTGGTAAATGAGTCTGCAGAGATGCATTCCAGCCCTTTCACTGATGGGGTCTAGTATTTACTCACAGACAACTGTAGAATTGAGTCTCTGTAAACAATTAATTGTATCCAGACTTTCCTTGGCTGGCAATCCAATTTCTCATGGATGGATATGGGGAGCTTTTGGCTTTGGGAGCAGCTCCTCTCCAGGGTCGTGCAGATGGAAGATGGATTCCCAAGGATTATATAGTGAACAAAGAAAAAGAGTGTGCAGGTGTGACCCATCCTCCTCCTCCCCATGGCTATGGCAACTGTACAAGCAAGTTACTAAAAGGGAAAATTCACTCCCCCAGTCCATTCTCAGCCCTTGTATAAGTCACTAAATACAAACCATCGCTTTCTATGGCACTGGACAGTTGTTAACATTTGGCCATAATGCTAAGAAGGAGTCCCAAACCCATTCGCTTGTTATCAAAGGCCAAATGAAACAATATTGGTTCCTATCTGACATGTAAGCTCAATGGTTTTGTTGTCAGGAGATGGAGAGCAGAAGTGCAAAGCGTCAGTGCTTGTGAACAACTTGAGAACTGAGCATCTTGTGCTTTTTTTTTTTTTTTACAAATCTTTTTGTGAACAGCCAATTTATTTTATGCCAAATGTGAACATCAGAGCAGAAGTGCCACTTGGAAATTGTCTTCCTTTTCAGTGATAAGAGGTTTCCATTATCAGTTGGTTTGTTTATCAAGTGGAAGCTTTTGAGCATTTTTTATCTTTTTGTTTCCATGGCACTTGAAGAGAGAAATCCCATTGTTGAATTATAAAAAATCTTGATCCCCTTGTCCTTGATTCTCACTCAGTGACTGAAACTAGGCAGTCTTCTCAATCTCTTCTTCTTGTCTTCAAGTACATTGGAGAGGGATGTTTAGAGTCTTGAAAGAAAGGATAGAGAGGTGTATGCAGGCTCTTGAAAGAAAAGGTACTTGGCAGGGATGTGTTAACATTACATTCCAGTCATTTTTTCATTAGAACTTTCCAAAGCTTGCTAATTTCTTCATGAGAATAGTGGAAAGTACAGTGGGCCCTCCACATTTGCTGGGATTAGGTGCACATAGTCCCTGTGAAAGTGGGGAAATGCAAATTAAAATTGAACTTGAGAGAACACCTCTCTAGGTTCTCCAACACAACTCTATGGTCAACGTCTGGCAGAGTCATGCTGGAGAACCTAGAGATTTCTACAGAGAACATATTAATCAAATCAGTAAACAATCAAAGCCACAAGAATAGAAGTCACAAATGTGGAGGGCCAATTGTACTTCTATCCAGACAGAGAGCTTAGAGTGTTTATCCTTGGTTTGAATTCCTATAGAGTCACCTCTAGCTGTGATGCTGCATGTGAGCTGTCATCTCTTTCTTCTGATGGGAGCCTTGTGTGTAACAGCTATATGACTGGCAGGTATGCAGTGCAATCTCTTCCATGCTGGAGAGATTTCAGCCAAAGCAGATGGTTTTGGCCGACACCAGTGTTGGAGAATTGCAATGCAGATGGTTGGAAATTCTATTACATTCATTTTTGGAAAGAACTTTCCAAAATGTGCATAGTTTAAAATAAATTTAATAGAAAGAACCTGTGAATTTTTTTAAAAAAAATGAATGGGGAGGAATGTGTTTCAAATGAACAAACTGTTGAACAAACTTGCAAAACTAAATCAGTGGCTTTCCTGCTCCACTTCTTCATCCTAGGCCAATTTTTCCTACAATCTTTGATTCTGCTCTGTTTTCTTCTTTTCCATTCCAGTCACCTATGGTTAACAGGCCCTGTTTTGGTGTGGGATCAATTTTTTCCTGGACTCCAGCACAGGATCTTTCTATGGCAGTGGAGGGAGGGCTTAAATCTAACAGACGGGGGCTACTCACGTCTCCCATCAGAGGCCAGAGTAACGGCAGTTGGAATAGAAGGAGAGCTTCTCACCAGCCACTGGGTCAAAGCACAATCGTGGATCTTCTCTCCATTACATGTATTCCCTTTACTTCCACATTCACTTGATCTCCTCCTTAGTTTGAGAACATATATTTACCAAGGTGTGGTGTCCTTCCTCTTTGCATACATATTCTGCACCTGTGCACAGCTACTGGCACTTTCTTTGGCAAGTAGTTTGGCAGGAATCCTGCCTCTGCTCTCAGCTCAAGGAGCATGGCTCTTGCCGTTCCTATCACTGATGATATATATGGTATAGCATTTGACTGACAGTGGCTAAATCAGAGGTGAGAGTCATGTAGCCACCAAGAAGTTGTTGGATTACAACTACCAGCAGCCCTGGGCAGCATAGTCAGACATAAAGAATGCTGCACTTCACAGCCCAATGGAGGCCACATGATTCCCATCCATGCATATAACTCTTCATACTTGGACGAAGTAACCAAAATCACAGTCTTTTTGCTCAAGATGAACAGAAAAGAAATTACCAAAATACAAAAGAGGAAACCATCCTGAAATACAAATTTGGAAAATACCCAAGAGTTAGTCAGTGAGTTGTTGTTGTTGTTGTTGTGTGCTTTCAACTCATTTCCAACTTATGGGAACCCTAAGGCGAACCTATCATGGGATTTTCTTGGCAAGATCTTATTTAAGGGAGGTTTGCCTTTGCCTTCCCATGAGGCTAAGACCTTGTGACTTGCCGAAGTTTGCCTAGTGAGTTTCATGGCCAAGTTGGAAATCGAACCCTGCTCTGAATAGTCATAGTCCAACACTCAAACCATTACATCATGCTGGCTCTAGTCAAGTGTATACATAATGATATTACATAAGTGTAATTTACTCTTACCTCCCCTTTTCTTTTTCTTTCTTTACCTGATTATACCAGAGGTAGAGGTTGTTGTGGTGTTGGTGTTGGTGTCCATTCTAATACAATGTTGTTGTGTGCCTTCAACAGTCACTTATAGAACCCAAAGCATGGTTTTACAAAGCAAATCTGAAGACATAAAGCTCTGCCATCTTGTGGTATCAAAATGTACTACAATTCAAAGACATAAGGCATTTACCATGTTAGTCTGGAAAATCAATATGAAAAGGTATCTTGCAGCACCTCTGAAACTAATTGAAAGACAGAAGTTGGTAGCATGAGCTTTCGTAGACTTTAGCCTACTTTCACATGCATCTGAGGAAGTAGGCACCAGTCTACGAAAGTACGAAAGTCTATCTTTCAGTTAATCTTAAAGATGCTGCAAGATCCCTTTGCAAAATGTATTACAGTTTGCAAGTAAAGTTGCAACTTGTAACCATTAATTAACTACTGATAGGAAGGCATATTTTTATTCTTTATCTTGATATTATGAATTTGTAATTAATAATATTAATCTTTAATTTTATAAATGTTCCTACTCAGTGACTAATTTTATTTAATGTTTTTGACACCAATCCTAGGCTTCCTGGACAGTCCAAAATAAATAGTTGTTATATCATTTATCAGTCAATGGGATCAGTTATTAATCAGAATGGAGACAGCAGCTAAGAAAGCAGAAGAAGACTAGGATGTGGAAGCACAGCTATGAAGGAACAAGACAAGATCTTGAAGTGTAAAGATATATCATTCAGTATCACCATGCCATCATATTTCCAGCTTCTGCGTATGGCTGTGAAAGCAGTGAAGAAAGACAACAGGAAGAAAATCAACTAATTTGAAATGTGGTGCTAGAGGAAAGTTCTACAGACACCGTGGATTGCTAAAAAGAAAAATAAATGGGTCCTAGAGCAAATCAAATCTGAATTATCCCTAGAAGTCAAGATGCCTAAACTAAAACTATCATACTTTGACCATATGAAAAGACTTGACTCACTTTGGTTTGTCTGCAGGGGCCAAATGCATTGTCAAGGTCAGACAATGTAGATCAAAACCCCAAGGCCAGAACTGGGCCCAGTCCTACCAAACTGGTGGATCTGACAGAATCCTGGAGTAAATAGCCTTTACTCCAGGTCAAATTGGCTCATGGTTTGAAAGCACACAACAACAGCCATCCCATCTTCTCTACAGGCTCAATGGCCACCAGCTTTCTATGACCTTACACCTTCCTGTAAGGCAATGTTGCCTAATTTTGTTTTCATTTTCTTTCATTTTAAAAATTTAGATACTTCTGAAATCTAGGGAGTGTCCATGGGTGCAGACATGAATACACATACACACATAAGTGTGTGTACACACGTGCATGCACACAAAAGCCACTATTGCTTAATTGTGAGGTTGCCCTGCTTAGCATCCAAATCAATATGCATCTAATGTCTCCATTAGAAGGCATAGTTTACAATTGTTTACAAGGTTTTCCTGCAAAACTGTTTGCTGCTGCTGGAATCTTGACATTTAAACTAGCCAATGAGGGCAGAGCTGCAGCACTCTATGGCTTTTCAGTAAATGTCATTATAAAGACACACACAGCAATTTTAAAAAATAAACATATTTATTGACAGTGGACAGAAACTAGTCTAATTAAAAATAAATGACATGTTTTTGCTTTGGTCTCAGAACTTGTTTGGGAGGAACTCTTGATCTGCATTGCAGTGGAGGGAAAAGCTGTAAACAATACAGCATGATCCCTCTTCTGATTTGGGGAGGATACCAGAAATTATCTTAAAATGTCAGATGCATCCACAGAGACCTTGTCTGCACTAGCCAGGATATTCTGGGGGCAGCCTCCATTACTGCTCTGTGGTAGCTGTCCGCACAGATGTCCTGCTGAACCTCCTGGTACATCTGCCACCACTGAGGGCCACTTGCTTCAGAATGTGGCACCCAATGATAACCACATGGCTGGGCACCTTGTTCTGACCTCAGAATGAGTGACCAGCAGCAGTGGCAGATGTGTCTGGTGGCTCAGTGGGGCATCCGTTTAGACATTCAGTGCACCAAGGGAACAGCAGACTCTGGATCTTCCCAGAGGATCAAGAGCAACAAGTACGGTATATTTTTAAAACCTCACTTAAGGCTGTTAATAGCAATAGCATTTCTATACTGCTTCTTAGTGGGCTCAGCACTCTCCAAGCAGTTTACAGTCTGTAAGCCAATTGCCCCCAATAAGCTAGGTACTCATTGTACTGACCTATGAAAGGATAGAAAGATACATCAACCTGGAACCTTCTGGGATCAAACTCACAACGTTGTGGCTGCAGTACTGGCATCTAACAACTATGCCACCAGGGTTCCTGTTAAACCCCACTTCTGGTGTGGAACATACTGGACATCATCCGGATTACTCACACTAGAATTGGTGTATGGGCTGTGCTTCATCCAAACAGCATGAAACTAGAATGGTGGGGAAACAGGTCTTTTGGCCTGTCAGAGGGTGGAGGAGGGAGATCAGTCAGGTTGGGATCCCACCGCGGAGAACAACACCCTTGAAGACCCTGGAGACACCCCGTGGGATGAAGGAGGGGCAGCTAAGGGAGAAGCAGCTGGACCGCGGGTGGAACCGGGAGAGGGGGCGGCGTCAAGGGATAGAAAGGGAGAGCTAGGAGGAAAGGGAGGGAGAGAGGAGCCGGAAGAAAAGCTGTTGGAAGGAGGGTACAAGGGAAAGGAGACGGGCTACGAGGAGGGCATCGAGGCCAGGGTGAGTGAAGCTCTGTCGGCCGAGATTAATCGGCGTTACTTCAGGGGTCATAGGACCAGTCTGGGTAGGAGTCTGGAGGGTCGACCTGTGGAACAAGGTTGGTGGCCACCACAACCCACGGGCTTGGACCCTGAGCCTTACATAGCCCGTCCCATGCTGCATCCCGGACCCCGCCTTCTGTGGGACATCCGCGGGAGAAGTGCCTCCACAGCCCAGGAAGCCTCAGGCCAGGCGCGGCGCGAGATTCTTCCTGCTCACGAGAGTGCTGACTTAGGAGAACTATAGAGCCCAAAAGGGTGAAGTGACTCTGGGCTACAGTTAAGACCCCAGGAGGACTTTGAGTTTATTTTGAAGAAAGGGCAGTGAAGAAACTCGCCCATTGTTGTTGCCTTCGGGCCTGTTTAAGTTGTGTTTATTAAAGTTGTTCCAGCATCATCCCGCTTTTCGGTCTTTTCCTCCATGGAACCTATGGGACCTCCGCCTCCTCCCCTAGAGGGGACCCGGGGCCCGGCGACATGGCCCCTTACAGACAATACCAGAGTTAACATGGGTAGTTTGTTAACTTGGCCATGGCTGCTACAGTATTGTGAATGGCAACCTGGATCCTAACCTCTACACAGCCTCAAGGAAGTCTCCAGCAATAAAATATTACAATCCCTGTTTAGAGTCTACAGAAAGGGCTTTATTATACCATTTTCTATTTGTACATTTCTTTGAGACTCAGGGACCATGATGAACTGTTTGGTAGAGATATTTATCTTATTCTGCTTTTCAAATTTAGGGTGCACCTAATTGAAAGATTGAAAAGGCCTCAAATTTGTTCTTGTTCTTTTGGATTTTATACTGCGTTAAAATAAATCCATGCAAGCAGCTAGTATAAAAAAAACCCTGATCATATTGGGAGTGGACAGAAAATATCTGGGGCTTAACAAAATGTATATGGATCTGTAAAATAGAAGCAGAGAGAACAGGAAGAAAATTGGGGACTTTCTAGTCTTTTTAATCAGTCTGGCTGCATCCTAAGATCTAGCTTTATTAAAATAATAATAATAATAATAATAATAATAATAATAATAATATTGTTGGGTTTCCTATTTCCCTTTAAACCAGTGCTTTTCAGGCTATTTTGATACGAAAGACTGGGCATTATTTTTTCTTAAATGTGTCAGGGACCGGCACCATATTTGTATCTGTTGGCTACAACTGCTTCTTTCTTTTCTGGAAACTCACCAGGGACTGGTACCGATCCATGGGCCACCAATGTGAGATATGCTTTAAAAGATTTTAAGAGTTTTGATCCAATTCAGACAACATTAAACATGTATCTGTAAGAGATATTAAATATATACATTAAACATATATCTGTAAGACTGAATATGACTCTTGAAATATGAACCCTATTAAAATATAACCAGCTGTTCAAATAACTGAGAAGCTGATAGGCGTGCCCAGGAAATGAATAATTCTCAAACATGGGTTTATTGGGCCTAAATACCTTGAAGGCACAAGATCTCATCTGATCTTGGAAGTTAAGTGGGGTCAGCCTTGGTTAGTACTTGGATGGGAGACTGCCAACAAATACCAGGTGATGTAGGCTATATTTCAAGGCTGCCATGAAACCATTTTGGGAAATAGGACAGGATATAAATCCAATTTAAAAAAAAATAGAATAAAGGAAGTGACAAAAACATCTCTCAATACTCCTCGCCTAAGAAAACCCTATGAAGTTCATGAGGTCACCATAAGTTGTCAGGCAATTTGAATGTACATACAGACATGGAGTCAGATAAAACTACATACTGAGGTTTAGGTAGTAATAGTGAAATCACACGAATAACTTCAAGAAATTCAAACAAGGATTGAGGTATCTAAACTGGTATTTATTTTAGAATGGGAAAATGTTTTAAGAAAAAACATACATTTTTATGAATAAAATCATTCAATAAGTCACTTGTTGTGGGGTAGCTGAGTCTCTTATTGTTAAGATTTAGCAACTATTCATTTTGTGCTAGAGTGAGACTAAACACAAGAGAACAGGTTGGACTCAGATTTAATTATAGTTATAACAGATCCATTGAAATCAATTGGACATATGTTAGTCATTATTAACTTAAGTTCCCTTAATTTCAGTAGCGTTGCTCTAAATATAACCACATCTGGATCCAACGCAGCTAGAACTGTCTACAATTTAAATCTGAGTTAAACAACTGGGGGCCTCCAGATGCTGTTGGATTTCAGATCACATAGCACTTCACGACTGGTTATGCCAAACTGATAGGAGTTACAACCCAAGAAAGTTATCTGCAGAACATGTGTTAAAAATATAGGCTAAGGTCCTTCTTAACTACATAAAGCTATATACAGAGAGATTTTATAACACCTTTAAGACTAACTGAAAGAAAGTAAGAAGCTGTCAACATAAGCTTTTGTAGACTCCAGTCTACTTCTTCAGATGCTGAAGAAGTAGACTGGAGTCTACAAAAGCTCATGCTGACAACTTCTTATGTTCTTTCAGTCTTAAAGGTGTTATAAAATCTCTCTATATATTGATTATACAGACTAACACTGCTATGTATTTAATTTCAACATAAAGCTAGTTACTCTTGGGGCAGGAGGGGACTAGTCATGTCTTCCCGAAGTGCCCTACTCATCTGTGTCATAGGCTTCCATTGCTTGGAGCATCTGCCTGTCTGAATTTTGAGGAAGTACTTACAATTGTGACAATAGTTACAGATCCATGAATACGTGTATATCTTTTGTAGGGCTTTTTAAAAAAATTATATTACAGATGTAAGCATTTCTAAAATAGTTACACAGGGGTGAAAAATGGAGGGTTATAAAAACTTTTAAAAACATGTTCACTGTTTTTATAAGAATTTGGCATTCTAAATCCAAAAATGACCACTGATTTGCTCCAGTATGTAGGTTTTTTTCACAACTTGCATTGACATTTCTACGTTGTAATATGTGACTGAGTGAAATGATCTTGCAAAAAAGTAAGAAAGGGGTTATTACAGTCTTCTAAAAGACTTTTAAAAACACTTTAATTTGCTGATAAGAAGTACAAAAATCCATTCACAAGCACTAATAGAAATTGCTCTGGAACAGCAGCATCCACACTTAATCAAAAAAGCTGCGTTACAGCTGAATGGATAAAAATACATAATTTATGAAATAACTGTGTGTGGTATGACATTTTTATTGTGTTTTTTGAATTCAGCACCCAAAAATACATTAAACACTGCTGCAATATTGATTTTTTAAAAATTGCAGGCCTGTATTATGTTTAATGAAAGTAAGGTGCTCAGAAAAGAACATGCAATAGATTGCTCAGCTTGATCTACTTATAAGTCATACATTCAGAAATGTCAAACAGTTAATGGGACGTGGTGGGAAACTACCATTTGAAATTAGTACCACTGGGCACTATTTTTGGCATTTGTGGTAGAGCTCTGGTAGTGCAACTATTTCCACAGTTGTCACTGTGATGCCAACCAACCAGCAAAGCATCTTGTGAGTGTTGTGCTTAAGATAAAACTGTTGACTTCTTCTTCTGGGCATTTCAGCTGATGTGTTGTCAGCTGGCTTCAACTCCAGCTGCTAAGAGATAAATTATTTCTGGCTGATGTGTCATTCTGGTCTTAAATAATTCACATACAAAAAATATCTGAGAAGATGAACTTCATGTTTTCTGTCTGTGTTCAAAATTATCTAGAATGTTTCTAATTCAAATCTCATTTCCGCCTCAAATTCACTGAATGACAAATGACTGAGCTTTCGCTCCTCATTTATGATATCATGATGATGATACTAACAGACATTGCAGAGTTATTGTAAGGATTTCTGAACTAGTGCCCATTAAATTCTTTAAATTCTCAACTGAGTAGGAAGTATGATACCTATTTCATTATATCAAAATCAGTTTTACCATTGTTCCCTAAAACATCAAGGCTCAGAACAGGCAAAAACAATGAATTGTTTAGAGACTGTTCTGCTCCACAGTTTTCTACAGAATTCTACACACCAAAAGACATTTTGCTTCCCTAGAAAGCTGCACAATATATTTATGCATTTATTATATATATATGTATGTATTTATTCCTCTTCCCCGCTCCCCATCCCTTTCCTTGTTCAGGATACAAAATAGAGTACGGCTAAAAAATTATGTGTACAAATTTTTTTTTTAAAAAAGTAACAATTTGGTTTAAAACATAAGATTAACACTCTATAAAACACAATTAAAACATAGTACAGTAATAAACAAAAGCACAACCTTATTATAAACCCTTTGACACAAACCTCAGTGATACCACTGATCAGGGAGTCTAAAAGGGGTGGCAGATAATGGCATCAGCCTTACTTTTCAAAATTTCCCAGCATTATGACTCTATAGTCCTGGCTCTGTTACAACACAGATTGCACCCAAATAAACTTGAACAGGAGTTAGCAAACTGACAGTGGGATATTGTCAGATCCTGCCAGCTGTCACTCCTCTAAGAGTTTGGCACGTCAGCAATGACAGGGATGCTTTCCCCATGACAGTGGGACATCTTTGCCCAAACTGCCATAGTTCTTTAAAGAATGTCTGATGTCCCAACTCAGTGAATGAAAGCACTGAAGATTGAACACATTTAAAAACAACAACATTAGAACATGTATTCCAAAAAAAGGACTTGTGGCCCATTTAAAAACACAAAATGAGTATAAAATAACAATGCAGCAACTAAAATGTTAGGCTTAGAAAAACAAATGAAACACACTACGTAGCCATTAAAATTATTAGAGCATTAAAACAGTATAGACAACAATAAGAAACTGAAAGCCTAATATTTATGTGTAGGAAAAGACTATGCATACTGAAACTGGAATCAGATGCAGCTTTGTAATGTCAGCCAAGAAAAAATGGCATAATGGATGCAAAGGCATGTGGGAGATCTCCCAAGTCAGTTTTAGATTAGCACACATCACCAGATCCCATGCTTTCCCTAAAACAGGGAAATGTGCCTTTGGTGGTGGAATAATATATAGTATTTAATGAATTCTTCTAAATTTAAATTAAGCTGCCAGACATTTGTGAACAGGCAACAACATCTGTTAAACAGGCAGAAGGAAGATGAAAGGAATGTCATCTTAGGCAGCTATTCACAAATATTAAGGCAGAGTGGATAGCAAAGCTTGAGATAAAGAATGGGTTTATTATTAACTGAAATTAGACAAACGGGTGTCTTAAAAGTCCTCTAGAAGTCTGATGGGCTTTGTGAATGGTTCCCTTGGGCCAGAGGTTTTCAAACTTTCTGTATTCAAGGGAATATCTTCCCCAAAACCTATCTGGCATGGAAACTGCAGAAGAATATTCTGAGACATGATGGTTATGCTGAGTATTCTGTTTTTATATGGTACTGGCCAATCCTGCTAGGAGGTTATCATTGCTCTCTATGAAGAGGCCAATTGAACATTGGCTCCCAAACTCAGGTTGACTAGACAGGCTAACTGGAGCTTCTGGGAGTTGTAGTCAAACAACATCTGGGCACTAAAGTGTGAGAAGCAATGACCACACTTTAGTGGAGCTGCTCATTACAGGTGACACTGGTGGTAGTTTGTTGTTGTTGTGTGTCTTCAAGTCATTTCAGACTTATGGCGACTCTAAGGTGAACCTATCATGGGTTTTTCTGGCACGATTTATTCAGTGGTACTGACATCATTGATCTTTTTCTTTGAGTAGCCATCTGGTAAGACACCTGAGAAAGGAAGGTTCCAATATATTCAGTTTGAAATCCACTGCCTTAAGAAACCAAATCTGTAGAATGAAAACATGGGTTAAAGAAAGGTAAGGAGAATTCAGAATATGATTAATACAATGATGTGATTGTTTTCAGCAGCCATGCAGTCAATCACAGTCTTACAGGTGCTAAATCTATTTGCATCCCCTTTCTGTGGCGGATACTAGATGGAATCAGATAACTCCTCCGCCATATTCCAGTCCAAACTGTATGCAGATTCCCACAGTTTATATTCTCCACATGGCAGTTACATGTGATCAGCTGGTTATAATAAATGTATACACATAATTAAATTTTCTTTTTCTTTTTCATGGTTCACAGTTATACACTATGACTGCATTTTACAGAATGCTGGTGTTTGTAATTTGGTGAGGCACTCGAGCTCTCTGGCAGAGGATTCTAAGGCCTGTTACAGACAGCCAAAATAAAGCTGCTTCAAGTCACTTTGGAGGTATGGTGTTTCAATGATGCATGCGAGTCGCACCAAAGCCACGCTCCAAACTGGAGCGTGGCTTTGGTGCAACTTCTGGACTCTTAGGACGCATGCATCATTGAAACACCATACCTCCACTGTGACTCGAAGCAGCTTTATTTTGGCTGTCTGTAACAGGCCCATGTATCTTTCAAAACTACAGATTCAAGATTCCATAGGACAGAGCCATGGCAGCTACTCATATCAAATTACTGTTGTTGTGTAGTGTGAAAGAAAAAAGAAAGACCCGGGAACACACTTTTGATTATTTCCATGACTGTTTTGTAAGAGAAACATGAGACCTGATCCATCAATTAATCTTTGTCCAGTTAGCTGCACGAAATTTTTTAAAAGGGCTCAGTATTTAAACAAAAAACAAAAAACCCTGCAAGAAGCTGGAAAGAAACCATTCTGCAATTCCCTTCTGTCTGAGGGAAAAATAAATAAATAGTGGGACTATCAGTAGCATCTGACTGGATCATGAGACATCATGCCTTGATAAGCAGAGAACAAACATTGGTATAATTCTGTTGAAATCCTGTTATGATCCTGATGATGGATGATGATGATGATGGAATACAACAATCATACAAGAACAATGCTATGCAGAACAGCCCAGAAAACTGACTAGCACTCACTTACCAAGTGTTGTTGTTGACCTAGCGTTTTGACTCATTTCAAAATTATATAGATAAGTTGATTGCATTATCAAAACATTCCCATACTAGCAATGCAGGATTGGAAAAGGCCTTCCACAGCAACTCTCCTCATGTTCCTTAGGGATTTTTCACTAAACTGCATCACTTTCAGATTGCCGCATGATTGGAGCAGCCCAACTTGTAGAACTTGGAAATGACTTTTAAAAAGTAATTACTTATAGTTCCATGTCCTCCAATTGATAATTTCATTACAGTTGATTTTTTTAAAAGTCACCCTTTACTTTACTGTTTTTGCAGAAGAAGAGCAGAGCACTCCAAGCTCTGACTTTTTTCTTTTTCTTTTTGCAAAACATACTTTCCTCTCCACCTTGCCATCACTTCAACATCCACAACACAGCATGAGGGTACATGAACCCTGTGATATGCCTTCTCCACCATTTAGTCAGGTAACACTGCCGCCTATATTCTTGGTGCTCAGTAAATGATCTTGGGGCCTTATACATGTGAAGTATGCTTTGTCTCAGACCTATGGCTCCTCTACATTAGTGACTCCATAGGTGTTTTTTGTACATGGGTGTGAACATGAAATTATACTACTGGTGTCTTTACTTATTTGCTGCACGAAAAGATTTAGTTTTGCATTGTGATTACAAATCACAAACCAGGTCTGGTTTCTCTTCAATAAGTACTATGCATACCACTGAACATGGCTATTTCACTTTTAAACACATCTTCTCATAAATAATGTTGTAAGCTTTGGGGTGGAGAGCTTAATGGATCCAGAAGTACTGCTGGAGATTGCTTTAATGGACTTGCCTTAATAAACTTGTCAGCTTTGTCAAATACATTCCCTTTCTTAAGGCAGTTGTCCAATTGCTCTCTATAGCTGTCTTCCAATGACTAAGGAATAGTTGGAGAGTCTGTCAGAAGATGAGAACCATTTTGACAAAAGGACACATATTTCTCTCCATCCCTGTTTAAGAAGGTGTAAGCCAGGAGTCTGTGCATAAAGACCGGCTACAGCTTTGGACCAAATAAGAAGGAAACAGAGAGCTGAATTATGAAATCTGTAAACTGATAGCTTCAGGGGCAGCACCAGGTTGTCTAATGGGAGACCTGATGTGTGAACAATGGAGTCCGTGAAAAACAATGGAGTCAAATATGAAAAACATATTTGTTTATCTGTTCGAGTGCTTAGCTTATGGCCCCATCTATGCTCAACTAGTACGCTATAGAGCCATCCCTCCATATCCACAGATTTTTTTATTCATAGATTCAGGCATCCATGAATTGAAAATATTTTGAAAATATATAAATTCCAAAAAGCATAGCTTGCCTTTGCCATTTTATATAAGGGACACCATTTTACAACACCACTGTATTCAATGCAACTTGAGCACCCACAGATTTTAGTACCCACGCGGAGTCCTGAAACCAAACCCTAGCAGATACCAAGGGTCCATTGTATTTGTAAATAAAACAAATATTACAAAATACCAATAAGCTTCCAATTTCCTGTTTTCAAAGGTAAAGCGATCTGACCTAGCATTATCCCTGAAACGTCTTACCATTCATTCAGAGAAGGTAGGCATGTGTATTTATGTAGTGTAAACTTCTATGATAAATACCTATGACATTTTAAGAATTGGTTTAAAAGCAGGAGTGTGGTGGAGTCTCCTTCTTTGGAGGTCTTTAAGCAGAGGCTGGATGGCCATCTGTCAGGGATGCTTTGACTGAGATTTCCTGCATGGCAGAATGGGGTTGGACTGGATGGCCCTTGTGGTCTCTTCCAACTCTACGATTCTATGATTCTAAGAAACCAGACTCAAGTAATTTTATGGCAGCCTGTGCATGTGTGATCAGTGTGATATATCTCCAAGTGCTTCATTAGAAATCTAAACAAAGGTACAAGCACTGCTCTCATTTAGAAAATACAGCTGGTTACTTCCCTGAAGATCTTAGAAAAGGTCTCTCTAGGGCCATAGGCTGAAAAGGCTGAACAAAACAACATCCTACCCACAACTTTCTTTGCCAGAATGTACAATGTGTTATTGTTAAACACTGGTGCTTGTTCGCTTACAGCTAATGTTTCAGTTTCTTATGACTTGAGGATCATATTGGTAAAATTAGAGCTGTGATCCTGTTTACACTTATAAATCTCAGTGTAGAAAGATTTTTATTTATTTATTACTTACAATTTTTATATATTGCCTGTCCAATAAAAAAAGCTTCTCTGGGTAGTTTGCAATAAAACAACCATCATAAAATATAAAGATAAAGCATGAACTTAAAATATAACAGAGAATAAACCTATATGAATTTCCATGTGAGCAAATATGTTTTTCACTGACTGTATGAGGTACACATATAGCATGTGCATACGCATTAAAGCCATCATGGTATAGCAGGTTGAGTATTGAACCAGGACTCTGGGAGACCAGATTTTGAATAGCCACTCATCATAGAAACCCACTGGGCAACCTTGACAATTCACTCTCTCTCAGCCTTAAAGAAAGGCAATGGTAAACCTTCTCCGAATAAATCTTTCCAAAAAAAACCCTATGATAGTGTTGTCGTAAGTCAAAGTCAACTTGAAGGCGTATAACAAGAAATACACACAGAGTATTATGGTTGGGTGCAAACCAACAGCAAAAAATTGTGCTATTATTTCTACATACCAAGGAACTGGATGGATGCATACCTTAAAGTAGCTGAGAAGACTTTAAAATCAATTTTTAATGTCTGCTAAACAAAGAAATTAGTGCAGTTCTTGAATTCTACAGGGCAGAGGGGCAGCTGTCTCCATACCTTTCATTATCTCCTTATAGCTACTTCTTTTAGTAGGCTACATATGTGGTTCACAATTTAGCTAAAGTGGCACAGGATCCAGGGTGGAGCTTGCAGATTTAATTAAAAGATCCTCTAACCTTCTTCACGTATCTGAGCTGTACACTGGGCATCTTGGTTTTTTCCAAAGTAGCTCTTTGGATCCTCTCCTAAAACCCTACATGACAATGTAGTATTTTTGCCAAAAGCGAAATACATTTTACCATTAGCAGTGCCTCTGTAAACCAGTACATAGACAAAACAGATTATCCTATAGCTGTCGTTTCTTTCATTGTCTGGATGAATACCTGTGTTAAAATATTGCTTTTACCTCAAGCACGGTTTGACATAGAATAACATTACATCTAGGATGACCATTTTACTGCACAAGCATGCACTTTACTGTGATTTTATTTATCCTGATATCCTTTTGCAATAGACTGCAGTCAGTAGTAATGTTGCTGGAACCTTGTAGAAAAATGAACGATGCCATATTGGCAAGCTCACTGTTCTTCTGAATGACCTTTTAAGTGATTGCTCATTGTCTTTCTTTCATATTAAAAATTACCTCATCAAAATGCACACAATAAATTTGGCTTTACTAGTATTAGAAGGCGCTGCAGTTCAAATATAAAATTCTATATATCAACAAAGGTAAAACTAGACTACAGTGGTTTCTAATGTTCAAGAAACCTGATATAAACCTAAGGGAAGATTTCTACCACATGAGAGCTATAATGATGTAATTAGTGCTCCTAAGGTTTAGTCTTTGCTGTATAGTCTTGCTTGTACTGCTGCATGGTTAAAAGTAATGGCAAAATAGTTAGAGAATATTGCCTTTTCAGGTGTTCAGCAAGTATGCGCAAGAAGGCCTTCATTTTTGTTGGGAAATGTGAGAGACTGTACTGGCTCTCTCAAGTTGAGCAAGCAACATGGAAAGGCAGAAACTGAACATTAACCGGTCCCCCCTTTCCACACCGACCCACAGATATAATGGAGAAAGAATATAAAAGTAGCCTTGCTTTCGATTACTTTTGCATATTGAAATGCATTGTCTTATGGAGAAGAGAAAAGGAATAGAAAAATGGCTGCAGGTTAGAGTGATGCAAAAGAGAATGGTTCTGGTACAATAAGCAATTTTCCTGAAGGTTATTTGTAGTATAGTCATGATGTGACAGATTCTGCTTCAATGCAGGCTTTTCTCAAAGCTTGCTGTCAGCATGTTGGCAGTCATTAATTGTGCATCTGCTGCATCACGCTAGGTCTCCTTTTCCAAGAATCACTACTGGAATGATGCTGTGACCGACACATGTTACATGCTCTCAGCCTCAGGGGAAGGCAATGGCAAACCTCCTCTGACTAAATCCTGCCAAGAAACCCCATGATAGGTTTGCCTTAGGATTGCCATAAGCCAGAAATGACTTGAAGGCACACAACAACAACAAATTTTATAGGATATCAACCAGAGGAGGGTCATATACCTTATATGTTAATTTTCTTGGCAACAAGCCCAGCTGAGCTTGGCTGAAAGGATAGATGTAGTTTCATGGATGCAACTGATTTCTAGAGAATAAGCAGTCCAAACTGGGCAATATGATGAAAAGGTTGTTAACACTAATAAGTATCATACAAAACGAATCTGAAAACCTAGGTATATGAAACTGAGAGGTTGTTGTATCTATGGACATCTCCATGTGAGCCAGAATGTGGAAAAAACTGGGATTGTGGATAACATGGAGTGTCCACAGATAGAACTGGTTCTTCATATATGTAATATACAGTTGTCCCTCCATATTCGCTAGGGTTAGGGGAACAAGACCCCCGTGAATATGGAAAAACTGCAAATAACAAAAACACTGTTTTTCCCTGAGAGGACACCTCTCTAGGAATCTCTAGGTCCTCCATTGCAACCCTGTGGTCAATGTCCAACATACACTGACCACAGAATGGCACTGGAGTAGCTACAAATGGTCTTTCAGTGCAACTTTTAGTTAAAGTTGACCACAGAGCTGCACTGGAGGACCTAGACAGTCCTAGAGAGAACATATTAATGAAATCCGTGAATAATCAAATTCACAAATATCAAAGCCCCAAATATGGAGGGATGACTGTACTGCTTTTATGTGAGGAAAGTGATGATGAAGCACCTACTTGCATGTGGAACGTATATGCCTACTGAGTGCCTAAAGAGGGCTCTAATCTTTTCTTTAAAAATGGCCTTTTGGAAGACAGATTTAAGTCTAAACTCTCAAGAGCAAATCCTCTTGGTGCAATGCACAAACAGTTAAATGATGCCAGCTCCTGGTTTGGGATGGCCCTTGGACAAAAGCCTCCCAATAGACCCGCTTTCTCAATGAGTTTGTTTTCTCACTGACATTACCCTGGGTGCTGTTCCTCCTCTTCCCCTTTTACTGTCATTTGTGTAACCACCTGCTTGCTTGTGAGCAAGGAGCCACCAACATTTATTGCTTTTCCTTTCCATCACTACTTTCTTGGTCAGAGTGAAAGGCCTGTTTTAGCATATGGTCCCTTGGTGGAGTCTCAACCAAGCCAGCTTCTTGTGTTGCCCCTCCAGTAGGATGCGGGGCTACAACTGCAAACCCTTATGAAATGTTCTCCACTTTCTTTGTGGGGGGAAATCCAGAGGCAGCACAAGTCCCGTCCCTAGGCTGCATCTGCAATGAAGAATTAATGCAGTTTGAAACCGCTTTAACAGCCATGGCTCAGTGCTATAGAATCCTGGGATTTGTAATTCATTTTGGCACCAGAGCTCTCTGGCAAAGCAAGCTACATATCTTACAAAATTACAAATCCCAGCATTCCATAGTATTGAGCTATAGCAATTCAAGTGGTATCAAACTGCATTAATTCTCCGGTGAAGATGTAGCCCTAGGCATTTTGTTACTTGAGGCAAGGGACAAATTCCCCCATACAGATACATCCTTCCACATTTCACATAGAGATGCTGACTGGTCTAACATTTGAATTTTATTTTAATACAGTTCATGAGATTGCATTCATTATCACATCTGAGTGCAGCAGGATAATTTAGGGGTTCAGGACAGGCCTTGTGACACACTCATTTCTGTCCTTCGGCAGAAGGGAATGGCCAAGGGGCTTGGGAAGAACAACTAAGGAACTGGTATAGCTGCCTCCTAACACCTGTTGCCTGTAGCAGTTGCATCTCTCTCCCTCCCTAGTATTTTGGGCAGCCCTGGATAGTGGCGTCATGAGGTTGGCATCACCTGGTATGGTAACTCATGGTGTCACTCCCTACCCGCATTGATCTCCTCCCATACCACACCATACAGAATCTTTAGTAATGTTTTTTATGTACTGATGTTACTCATAAAGCATAATTCCTGTTAACACTGAATGTAATAGTAACAGTTGTGATATAAACAATGAGCAAAATTAAAATTATATCTTCAAATTACAATATCATATCCACAGCCTAAATGTATTTACATGTATATAGGTTCATGTGGTTAAAGTGAAAATTTGGTAAGATGGGATGTTTGTAAAGAATTTTTTTAAAAAAAATTAAACCAATTATTGAATTAAAAATAAACACCTGGGGCCTCTCCTTTCTCGTCTCACTGAGCCTGGCCCCACTCACACCATCCCATCAGTACTTTAAAAGGGATGCAGGCGAACGCCACAGCCTATTTCTGCCAAAAGGCAGATGTTTGGGGAACAGTAGTGTCATCCCCCTCTGGAGGTATCACCTGGTGTGGCCACATCCCCACATTCCCTTAGTGACACCTCTGGCCTTGGCAACACTATACATTTTTATTTCCTTTGCACAATGATAATGGATACTTTATGGTGCTTTGCAGTATTGGTAACAAATACTGTACATTAAAAAGAGTATTCTGCAAACGAATAGTCTCCTGCAGAAAGAAGAAAACTGCTGATACTGTATTAAATTCCTAGGGAGGAAGTGTGCAGACTTTCACAGTTTTTATGCTGTTTCTAACCCACTTGACTGAAGAAATCCTGGAATGTCACAATCAGTTTCTCCATCTTTTTCGTTGTTGTTGTTGTGTGCCTTCAAGACGTTTGTAACTTACGGCAAATCTATTGTGGTGTTTTTTTGGCAAGGTTTATTTAGAGGAGGTTTGCCATTTTTTGTCCATTCCAACAAAAACAACGTCTCACAAATGTAATGCAAGGAAGAAAGAAACAGACTGGCCCAACAAGCAAACAAACTCATATGATACCCTCCCTATGTTAGTTATATATATACTGCTGCAAGAAAATATACTGAGCATACTGATTATGTAAGCAGGCTTATTGTTTCTCTGTAACTTGTGTAACTTGATAAGAGAAGGAAAATTTATTTTCCTAAGAAGAGTTTTGCCATAGAGAGCACAGAATCTGAGTTCGTTTTTACAAAGATCTGTCTTGCAAATGTGTTGTCTTTTTGCAAAGGTGGAACTGAAAGGCCTACCCTGCCTCTTGAAAGCCAGCATGTTGTAATGGTTTGAGTGCTGGATTCTGGAGTACAGGGTTTGAATCCCTGCTTGGCATTGAAACCCACTCAGCATCAGAGGAAGCCAAAGGCAAACTGTCTCTGAACAAATCTTGGCAAGAAAACCCTGTTATAGGTTCATCTCAGGGTCGCCATAAGTTGGAAATGACTTAAATGTAAACAACAACAGCAACAATAACAATACAGCCTCTGATTAATTATTTGCCTTATCCTCTGATCTCTTCTAAGCCATTTAGTGGTTGTTGTTGTTGTTGTTGTGTGCCTTCAAGTCATTTCCTGACTTATAGGTGACCCTGTAGTGAGGTTTTCTTGGCAAGATTTGTTCAGAGGAGGTCTGGTCTGCCATTGCCTTTCCCTGAGGCTGTGAAAGTGTGACTTTCCCAAGGCCATGGCCAAGCTGGGAATTGAACCTTGGTTTCCAGAGTTGCAGTACAACATTCAAACCACTAATAAATTTAATAAATAATAATTTATATCTCCCACTTCTCCCTTCAGATCTAGCTCTCTATAAGTCATGCTATATTATAAAGATTAAAAATCTCATTGTCATCTCTGTCAGTTACCTTGGTAGAGGACCATTTCCTTGGAACAACCTTTTTTGACACCTGCTGGTAGTGGTTCTTCTACAGCCATGGGATTTTTACAGATACACTATAATACACAGGTGCACTCCTGCCATAACTGATGGAACTCCTGTCCATTGACTGTGGGACATAAGGCTGCACAATGATTCCACTTCAAAGTCATGGTTGCATCCTTTGGAATCCTGGGTTTTATACTTTGATGAAGCACTACAGCTCTTTGGCAAAAAAATCTAAATGCTTCACAAAACTACAAATCCCAGTATTCCAGAGAAGGGAGTCATGGCGGTTAAAGTGGAATTAAAATGGTATAATTGTATAATAATAATAATATGTTTTATTTATAGACCGCTATTCCTCAATGATCATAGCGGTGTACAGTAAAAATACAAAATACAAGGTGACAGTTAAAGGAGGGAGAAGTCTCGTCCTTCAGGCAATCCCCGATGTTGCTGGGTCTGCCTGATCGCTCCCTCTGAGGCCAAGATGACAGTTGAGGAGGGAGGGGCCTCTTCCCATTAGACAGTCCCCGATGTTGCTGGGTCTGCCTGCTCGCTCCCTCTGAGGCCAAGATGACAGTTGAGGAGGGAGGGGCCTCTTCCCATTAGACAGTCCCCGATGTTGCTGGGTCTGCCTGCTCGCTCCCTCTGAGGCCAAGATGACAGTTGAGGAGGGAGGGGCCTCTTCCCATTAGACAGTCCCCGATGTTGCTGGGTCTGCCTGGTCGCTCCCTCTGAGGCCAAGATGACAGTTGAGGAGGGAGGGGCCTCTTCCTTCAGGCAGTCCCCGATGTTGCTGGGTCTGCCTGATCGCTCCCTCTGCATATCTCCTGTCCACTGATCCAGAGATTAGGAGTGCTCTGCTAGGATGAATTTCACTACACACTTTCTATCACAGCACAACATAACCAATAATCAAAAAATAAGGTTGTAGTTTAAGTCTGTCACCCTGTGTCCACGTACTTGGGAGTAAGTCACAGTGAACTTGGGGAGACCTATTTCTGAACAAGTTAAAATTTGGAGGTTTATAGCAATGACACATGAGTATATAATACCAAGTGTTTGAAAGCTAACCAAATGCTTGAAAAAAGACAGTTTGCACTAAATGTAGTACGTAATGCAAACCCATCAGCTGTAGCCAGCACACCTAGGACTGATGGGTGCTGCATTAAAACAGCATCTGAAGGGCCACATATTCCCCATCCCCACCATCATGTGTCACTGATAGAGCTTTGCATTATGTTTCATCAGTTTGAGGGAAGCTAAACATTCCTTAAAAACTGGTAAGCTTTGTAAAGTATCCTGAAAATAATTATACTGTTTGCTGTATGAATGCTGAATTTTAACATAGAACTGCAACATGATTAAACCAGCAGACTTGTTTTTAAATCAGGATGATGGAAATAAATTCAATTTGAGCCTATATGTGCACCAATTTAGTCAAATTATTTTTATATCAGATCAAACATGCTGATGACAAACCAATTTTGAAAGGATAATTACATAATTATATAGCTACAGTAAGCCTCCAAATTGTCAGAACCACTGTACTATGTAAGCCTAAAGGGACAATTTCAATAACAGACAAAAACAAGGGGGGGGGGAACAACAACCAAAAACCATACATTTTGATTTCAACATTTGTGGTATGAACTGAAGAAAGTGTGTAAAAGATTGTCTGCACATTTTAGCCTGGACCTAAAGGGACCAGATCCCATCCCATCTTGGAAGCACCAATGAAAACCAGGTGCTGTAGACTAGATTTCAGAAGAAGGAACTGGCAAAACCGCCTCTGAATATTCCTTGCCTAAGAAAACCCTATGAAATTACTGGGTCCAGCATTAAGTTGACAGGCAACTTGGGTATGCATGCGCGCGCATGCGTGCACACACACACACACACACACACACACAGGATTGTACAGGGAAAGCATAGGTCCATCATATATATGGAGTCAGATTACACCTTTTCAGAAGTATGTTCTACTGGGTTCTTTTACATAAAATGAATTAAATCCATTCCTTATTATTGTTGGACAAAAATACGAACTTATCTAAAAGCAACTTTTAGACTCCAATTGCAAATTTTGGCATTAATACTCACAAAATATGATCCATTTTGACCAGTCTCCCAACTTGCTCAACCACTCTTCACCTTCACTGGCACTTGAAGGCCCATCAGAGTATTTACCTGACAATATAACTCTGGCCCTTGGAGTTAAATTTCTATTTAACAGCCAGGGCCAGAACAGAAGTGATTTAAAAGAATGGTTTTAACACTTGTTTAGGCAAACAGAACATTTTGGTCCTCCAAGGTCATGTTTTGCTGCAGAATTCACAGAGAAATAGACCTAGAAGATAGGCATTTTACAGCAGTCACCTGAACAATTGTAAACAGTGTTTCTGAGTTTCAGCCAGCTGCTAAGCACATTTAGAAAAACAACAGACAAAAAATGTCTGGGACAGAAATTGTATAAATAAGTTAATTGTATTGCTCTAGGCTACATTTCCCCCCTCAAACAAGGATGACTGACAGCTGCTTAAAACATATATCCCATTCTATATGAAATATGCCTCCTGCTTCAGTGTTGTGGATTACATTTCATTTTGTACTCACAAACATTCTTGTAGGTTTAGGACATTTTTATGCCCTGCGTATAGTAGAATTTATATTGGGGTCAGAAAATATCCCAGATTAAGGTACTAAATAGATTTTTAAAAAACTGACTAGATGAGGGTTTAAAAAATGGTTTTCTCCTCCACGTTTAGATCACAGACCTATAAGGTTTCACATCAGATTTGGCCCTCATTTGTCTGATCCTAGGCTTGCAAACTCTTTTGTGATGCCAGAGCATCTGAGCATATGAACTTATCTAAAAAGAACTCTTAGATTCTAATTGCAAATTTCTACATAAATACTCATAAAATATGATACATGATGCTCATGACATCTGCCCCTTTACTTAAAACCAGAAATTTTGAAAACAGGTTCTTTCAGTTCAAATGAGGTGCTGGTGATACTCCTGAAAAGATGGACCATGGAACCCCTGGGGCTTCTTGGGGCATAATTGTTGATTGCTATGCCATTTTTCTTGGTGATGGGAGACCTGGTGTGGGCTTGGATGTCACCCATAGATTACAAGTATGTATTTGGCCCTTACAAATACACAATAACTCCTTCTTCTATGGAAATGCCTGGTTATAAGGGGATTGCACTCTCTCAAGACTGACAACTAGGAACTACTCTTGGATCTAGAATTGTTTTGGGAGTTCTGGATAACAGGCATCCCCCAGGTCCCTTTTTTTTAAAGCTTCAGATGATTCACTTCAGTTCATAGCTTCTTCAGTTGACACAGGAGGTTCATTTGTGTTTGATGCATGTCTCCAAACTGGAAAGGCAGGTGAAGGTTGACAGCTGTACAAATGAATTGTTTGCATTATGTGTTTCAGTTGCTGAATAGATGGTTGAGTAGACAGGCTATGATAGCAGTTTCCTGAGCCTGAAACGCAGAGCAGTTGCATGGGTCATCAACTCCTAAAAGCATATCAAATGTATATCCTGTGCAAACAAATGTCCTGAGATGCTGAGATGCATTGAAATAAACCATTTCAACCAGACACTGGAATGTCTGTCTGACTAATTCACCCAAAGATTACTCACACCCTTTTGCTTGTAAAAATATCATTTAAATAGCACACCTCCAACATTTCATCACTGTGGGGAAAAGGTACTGGTATGTACTTTGAACTCCTCTATCCTCCACTACAACACAATTTACACAAAACATTTGGTCAAGGCAAAGGACAAGTGAGCAGCCCCATCCCATTGCATACCATGAATGGAAGCCACCTGGATTAGTAATTGTCCTCAACTATACTTAAAGACAGCAGGATTGCTTAATGGGGTGTAAGAAAGCACACAGAAGTCAGTGTGCTTTATTAGTCTGAGTGTTGGACTAGAACTCAGGAAAACCAGAGTTCAAATTCCCACTAAACCATGAAAACCCACTGGTGATCTTAGGCAAGTCACATTCTCTCTGTCTTGAAGGAATACAATAGCACCCCCCTGTTAAAACATATAGATTTATTAAATTTTGGAGGGTGTGTGGACTGCACTCTGACCTCAAACTGACTTCCCAGGGGCACTGCCATTTCTCCAAAGCGAGGAGGTCAGGTAGACACCTTGCAAAGGAGGGAGCAGGAGCCCTAGAAGATAAGAGTGATTATTATATCTTATGCATTTGATTAAAAAGGAAAATGTAGACACATCTTTAGAATTTTGTATCTCCTGAGAATCTTAGCTCATACTTCATCAAAGCAGGATGGCCTTTTAAAAGATACATTCACACCCACAGCCTAATGAATAAGCATTGCCTACAGCATTTCTGTGTCTGTGACATAGAGCTCTTCTGTCCAGATTAAGAGAGAACACTGCTTGAAGGCTTTAGCTGTGTAAGATAGAGGAACCTGTTGCAACATGATCTTCACTAGGGAAGACCAAAAACTTGCCTTAGTGCACTGAGCCATGTCCCTTTGTATGTTAAAACACACTCACACATCAATATGATGTAGATAACTAACAAACACAAAGTTACCAAGCTTCACAGTTGTTATCATCAAAATTAAAAAGTTTAAATCACATGGATCAGGGATATGTGTCTTGATCTATATGCACAAACATATTATACAGTATAGGATTGCACTGCACAGTATAACATCTGTACTGTGCATTCCTATGCAATTATATAGTCAGTAGATGCAGAACTGGAGCTTACTTTTTCTTCTGTTTCCTTATTTTTGTAAACCACTACTGAAGCTCTGCTATAGGGAAGGGTATAAAATTTACCCCCAAAGACTACTGCAGCATTCAAGTAATAATAATAATAAACATTAGGGTAATGTTTCCTTCCGCCCAGAGTATTTTATGACTGGTGCAGAAAATTGTGCCATTATATCAATAACATTAGTTTTTCCTACAAGTGAACAACATTAGCTGTTTCGCTTTTGGGTTTATGTGATTTCCTAATTTTTACGGGCTCAAAATAGGGTTCGGTTGCTTTGAGTTGGCAAAAAACAGTAGCACGTTTTTAAGAGGTAGTAGTAGTAGTCAGGAGAAAGGCTTGGATATCAATCCAATAATAAATAATAGTAATATTGGTAAGTTTTTTTGCAAGAAAAAGAAAGAAAGAAAGAAAGAAGTTAGACAGAATACCCAGAATAAATGTCCCACCTCAGAACATTTATTTTTTGGCTCTGGAAAAAGGCATTATTATTATTATTATTATTATTATTATTATTATTATTATTATTATTATTATCTGGTAATACCATGGAATTCTTATGTAATCAGCAAATACTCCATAAGTAATTAAATGCAAGCTTTTTAAAAACCTGCCTGGACAATGATTAAAATGATAAGGCCAATGCCATTATTATCAAGACTTTGGATGAACAGCATCTAACCAATTCTGGGGGGAAAGCAGGCTACAAATAAATATAACAACAACAACAACAACAACAACAACAACCACTGAGCAAATTAGAAGGTTATACTATGTAGAACAAACTTCAGCAAAATCATATGCAGTTCTACCTACACTCATAGCTTTTAACAAATAATGCAGATGCTTGGAGTGAAATGTCCTGCAGGTTTATTTATTTTTAAGTCATTCAGAATAGCTCTGTTTTGCCAAGACAGAGCTCCCTTCATACTTTATTAATGTCAAGCCCATTTAAAAGATGCTCCAGTAGAGACAGGTGCCAAGTGTGCATGGCCTAAAGTGAACTCAAGATGTAAATGTAAATGAGTAGTTTTTAAAAAAAACTGAGATTAGAGCTATTACTGAAACTGATTCGATGAAGCAGAATAATATACAAATCTACAGAGAAGGAATAGTTTTAAGGAACTTGCTTTCTGCTGCTTAGCAAGTCAAACATTTGGCTCCAAATCCCAGATGCCCTTGGACTGCATAAATGAGAGGAAGAAGATTTTAACCTCTGCGATGAGCCCAAGGAACAATGACTGCTGAGTATTTTCTCACTTGGATCGTTAATCTGGAACGTCACTTGGTCAAAATTTAGGGTGCATATTGTGTGTGTGTATGTGTATGTGTATAAATAAAACTGGGCATACTTTTCATTTGGATGTTTCTAACTCTTATCAGATAAGTGTCCTCAGACACCTGCATTTTGGCAGAAATGGGCTGTAGCATTCGCCTGTATCTCTTTTTAAAAAATCTTTAAAATGATCACATTTTACCAACTTAAACCACACAAAACTATGTATACGTAAACACATTTATTCTGTGTGCATGATATTGTAATTTAAAGGTATACATTTAATTTTGCTAGTTGTTTATGTCACAACTGTTACCATAACATTCAGTGGTATATGGTAATTATGATTTATAAGTAATATTGGTACCAAAAAACCTTACTAAGGATTCTGTGAAATGGTGCGAAATGGGAGGAGGTCAATGGGGTGGGCGACCGTGGACTCGAACATCTGTGGAGGAGCAGCCACCGTTAACCCCAATGGGGCACGTGCCCCATTCAAGCCTATGGGGTTGAATATGCACACGTTTTGGAACTCGTGGGGGGGTCCAAAACAGATGGGTGACTAGTTGTTTCTCATTCTGTTCTTTGTTTTTATTCATATTCCTGGTTTGTACCTTTAAAATATATATATATATATATACAGTATATATATATATATATATATATATATTACTGTAAAATAAAAACATTCTTTTGAGTTATTAAGCTATCTGAAAGACTCTCCTCTCCCATAGGACCTCCTCTGTCCCCAATGCCACATTTAGTGATTATTATTGTTTAATATACTTTATTTATATAGTGCTGTAGATTTACAATCAATAAAACAGACCAAAAAGAAACCTGCCTATGGAGAACAGTCTACAAAATGGGAACAATATACGTATAATACATAATAGTGATGACAGAAGAGGCCCTTCTCCGCAGCCGCTTCCAGGCCCTGGATGTCCCTCCTTGTTTCCCATTTTTATCCCAATTGGGTTTCAGAAATCAACTGTTTTTAAGGGAAAGGTTTTTCAACATTACAATGAACAATCAGCCGCCCACAATTTGTGGCTTTGATTATTGACAGATCTGATGAATGTCTTCTCTCTGGGAATCTCTATGGCCAGGCAGTGGGTGAAACCGTATTTATACCCCGCTCTTCAGCCAGAAAGGCTCTCTCTCAGAGCAGATTACAGACAGTTAATTAGAGGGTTCCCTGCCCTCAGGCTTAGGATCTATAAAGACACGACACAAAGGGAGAAGGGGAATAAGTCCCGTGGTTCCTCTCTCCCTCTGAGGCCTGGACCAAATGCTCACTGTTGGCATGTTTTTAGGCCTGAACAGAGAGGCCAAAATAAAGCTGCTTCGGGTCCCTTTGGAGGTATGCTGTTTAAACGATGCATGCGTCCAAAGAGGCCAGAAGCCCTGCCAAAGCCACCCTTCAGTCCTAAGGACAGGAGCGCAGCTTTGGCTCAGCTTCCGCCCTCTTAAGATGCCTGTGTCGTTTGAGCAGCAGACCAACAAAGTGACCCAAAGCAGCTTTATTTTGGCCCTTGAATTACATCAGTGCCTTTTCAAGGCCTATCTCGCTTTGTGTCCCAACAGCAGGGGAAAGCAGGATCATGTCAATAATCATCTTTAACCGCATTGCCGCACTACGCTCTTACTTGCTAATTAGCTGACTATGATCTTTGGAATAGCGCTATATAAATAATAAAAATTATTATTATTATTATTATTATTATTATTATTATTATTATTACAGCGCTGCCATTCCGCTTAAACAGCCTCCCGTTGCATTTTGGGGCTTGCAGTTCAGCGAGGCCTAAGAGCAGTCTGTGTGGGGATTCCAAACGCCCTTTTACTAAACTACAAATCCCAGAATCCAACAGGAGGGGCAGCCAGACCAAGCGGAACAAACGGCGCTTTAAAACTGTCCGCGCGCGCGTGCGCACCCCGCCTCTCTGTCAGCGGCCTTGTTTTCCCTTGTACGCGCGTGCGCACTACAGTCCCTTTCCTCCTTTTTCCCCCTCTCTCCCTCTCTGATGCCACTGACCGACTTCGGACGCGACTGTGCGCCTGCGCGGTAGGCGGCACGCTCTGCAGAGGGTGACGTCACCTCCGTTGGCCCCTCCCCGATTCGCGGAGAAAGGGGCGGGGCTTAGCTCGCCGGCTGCAGGTGCCGCTGCCTCCGCCGCCATGGCTGCCATATTGGAAAGGAAGTGAGCGAGGGAGGAGGCCTCTGCCTGGGCGGAGTAGCAGCAGCAGCAGCCCTCCGTTGTGGCGAGGAGCGGCCGTGGCGGCCTCCTGAGGGTGTTGGCCGGAGAGGGGAAGGGGAAGGGGAAGAAGGAGTGCGGCCGAGGCTGGTGAGGGAGGCGGAGGAGGCGAGGGCCTAAGATGGCGGACCCGGCGGAGTGCAACATCAAAGTGATGTGTCGCTTCAGGCCCCTCAACGACTCGGAGGTCTCCCGCGGAGACAAGTACATCGCCAAGTTCCAGGGGGAGGACACCGTCGTCATCGCGGTGAGTGAGAGAGGAGGAGGGCCCGGGGAGGGAGGGAGGACGATGGGCGCCGCCGGCCCTCCGCCCTTCCCTCTCCGCCTCGGCTTCATTCTCCAGCCATTGCAGAGCCCCCCCGTTCATGCCATTTTACCTCTTCCTTTCTAGGCTCCGGGGTCCCCCCCCTTTTCTCATTTCAACCCTTTCTGCCCCAAGGTCCTCCATTTTGGGCAGGGCTGAGAAGCAGGAGCGTAGCGTTTCTAGCAGGGGTTTATTGGTTGGTCATGTCCTCCATAAGGTCCTCTTTGAGAAGAAAGGATTTACATTCCTAGGAGGAGGTTTTATTTTGGTCACGTCCTCCATAAGGTCCTCCATTTTGGGCAGGGCTGAAAAGCAGCTTACGTTTCTAGGAGGGGTTTATATTGCTCATGTCCTCCCTTTCTGCCCAGGAGGGATCCCCAAAGGTCCTCCATGTCCTCCAGGGCTAAGGCGCATGGATTTATATTTACATCAGTGTTTTTAGCTTCTGTTTTGAAACGCCCTCCGTTTTACGGTTCTTGTCCTCCTTTGACACGACACAATAACAACTAAAAAACAACAATATAAATGGAAATTAATGCTTTTTTGCCCTGATAAAATTGGAGGATGCTTTGAAATTCTAACTGGAGGGAAGGTTGAAATGGAGGACATGTCCTGGGAAAGGAGGATGCCTGGTCAACCTGGGCTGTGAACTTGAATGGGACGAAATCAGTCGAGGGGGAAAAACTGTTATTAGGGAACAAAGCAGAGCTTGAGGTTTTTTGGGGGAGCAGGTGTGAAACCCACTGGGTGACATTGGACAAGGATCGCTTTGGCCTCAGAGGATGGCAATGGCAAACCCCCTCTGAAGAAATCTGCCAAGAAAACCCCATGACAGCTTCACCTTAGGGTTGCCATAAGCCGGAAACAACTTGAAGACACACCACAACAACAAAATCACACAACAACAATAACCAAAATCAGACAACAATAACCCAAATCAGCTGGTGTTGCGGCTGCTCAAGGAAAGGAGAGCTTAAAGGAGGCTGTGCCCCAGAGAGCTGGCCATCCGGGGCCACATCCCCAAATACAGTCGGCCCTCAGTCTCCACAGATTCAACTCTCTGGGGTTTGACAACGTTCAAAAATATATATAAATTCCAAAAAGCAAGCCTTGATTTTGCCATTTTATTTAAGGTACACCGTTGCATTTAATAGGACTTGGATCATGTGCAGGTTTTGGTCTCCACAGGGGTGTCCTGGAACCAAACCCTAGGGCCCACTATATATTTCATGGTTTGAAAGTACTATATACACACACACACACACACACACACACACACACATTCCAAAAAGCAAACCTGTATTTTGTCATTTTATACAAGGGGCAATGTTTGTGTGCCATTGCATTTGATGGGATTTGAGTATCCACTGGTTTTGGCATCCGCAAGGATTCCTGGAACCAAACCCCATTGGATACCAAGGGCCCACTGTAATTTGATTACTTTGTGGCAGATGAAGTGACTGCGAAAGCTGTCATCTGTGTCACCCTTTTTTTTTTAATGTAGGATATACATACAGATAAAATTTTAGAGGGAGAGAAGAATTTAAATGATTTCATGAACATCAGTTGCTGAGTGGGCATTTGTTATTGTGCGTCTCCAAGTAATTGTTGACTTATGGTGACCTTTGGCTTATGGTGACCTTGAGGTGAACCTAACATGGGGCTTTCTTGGCAAGTTTGTTCAGAGGGAGTTTGCCATTGCCATCCTCTGAGGCTGAGATGGTGTGACTTGCCAGAGTCACCCAGTGGGTTTTTACGCTCATGCAGAGAATCAAACCCTGGTCTCCAGAGTTGTAGTCCAGTGCTGAAACCACCAGACCATGCTGGCTCAACACAGGGTTTTCTGTTGGTGTTAACTGCCCTGGAGTCAAGTTCTTCTGCTCATGGTGACCCTGTGGATGAGACATCTTTAAGACTTCTTGTCTCCATCTGCTCTACTCAGGTCCTGCAGGCACAGGTCTATGAACTCCCTGAACTAGTCTAACCATCTGACATGGGGTCTTTCTCTCTTTCTACTACCTTCCACCATCATTTTTTTTTAAATAATGATTCATTTCTTCTCCTGATGTGGCTAAAGCACAACAGCCTCAGTTTAGTAATTTTGGCTTCCAGGGATAGTGCTGGCTTAATATGTTCTAGGACCCATTTGTTCAACTTCTTGACCATCCACAGTATTCTCAGTGCATTTCTCAAATAAGCTGATTTTCTTCCTATCAGCTTTCTTCACTATCCAGCTCTATCATCCGTACATGACAGGGTTGCAGGCCTAAAAACACTGTGTGCTGGGGAGGGGAAGCTGTTTTGCAAAAGATCTTCAGTAGCAAAGACAACAAAGTGTTACCTAGTAAACTGTAAGCTCTCAAGTAGGGTAGCCTACTTTGTAAAATGCATGTAATCGTACCCAGTTTTTCAGTATATATGCAGTGCGTGTGGTTGAGAGGTAGGATTGTCGGCAGTGATGCTTCAGAAAAAATTAAAAGCAGAAAATGCTGGCAGTGACGGTTCAACAGTCTGCATGAATTGTCTTGACAGTTTCACAGTTCACTCTCCACTCCCAAGATGATAGCAACTGATACTTTTGTGCTAAGGTAGATACAGTAGTTCTACTTCAGCAATACTGTATGTATATGTCCTTCTGAGAAACAATTAATTTGCATTAGGTGGGCCATAACCATCCCTGCTGGATGTAGAAACAAATGTCACAGGAATAATGGCTTTTGAAAAATGATGTAGCACATTTTGGTACTCAGAGACTGTGTGTGTGCCTTCAAGTTGCCTGTCAACTAATGGAAACCCCATGAATTTCATAGGGTTTTCTTAGGCAAGGATTACTCAGGAATGGTTTTGCCATTTCCTTTATCTGAAATACAGCCTACAACACCTGGTATTTCTTGGTGGTTTCCCATCCAAGTATTAACCATAGGTAACCTTGTTTAGTTTCCAAGAATAGACAGGAACTGGTGCCTTGAGAGTATTTAGATAATTGGGAACTTGAAAAACAACAAACCAATGCACCTGAAGTGTCTCTATACATTGAGGTGGTGGCCAGACTGTAAAACAGTATCAGGCAAGTTGGCTTGAAAACATACTGCAGATATTTAAGCAGAAACTGCATTGGGTTAGATCCAGACACAGAGTAGACATATTAAAATCAGTGGAGATGAACTTGAGTCTGACATACTTGTTCCAATAATTTTACTTGGTCTGCTCTAAATGTGAATAACTCTGGATTTCTTATATTAGTCAAATGACTGATAATCATCCTTTAAACCTGACAGGTACACTTTAAACAAAACAATTTAATAAGGTTGTTTGTACATTGTAAAGCCTTAAAACATCTAGCACGTTATACAAGTTACTACTGATAGAGGGAGAATAATAAAAACACAAGTCTCTTTCCATTAAGTTTTTATATTTTGAAACATTGATGAAACTGACACACAAGAATACTTTCAAAGCATTATTTATTAGTATTTTTCTCCCAAAGGAAAAGCTTGTATTTTTAGAATAAAAGTGTTCTGTGACTGAATCAGTGGTTGATGCTTAAATACTTTGAAAACAAGCCATCACTTTGCAAAAAATATTCAAGATAGAGAATAATGACAGAAGCTCTGGAGAAATGAATTGCATTGGTAAAACAACTAGTGTCAATTTGACAGCTCACTTAATAGTCCTGTAATTTTGGGGAGGTAAGTTTTAAAAAACCTTTTCCCTTCTGAAGGAAATGCTTTGTACAGTGGACCCTTGGTATCCACTGGGCTTTGGTTCTGCCCCTTGTCCAAAATCCATGGATGCTCAAGTCCCATTACATGGAGTAAGTTAGTAAAAGGGTATCCCTTATATAAAATGGTAAAATCAAGGCTTGCTATTTGGAATTTTTATATTTTTAAATTATTTTTAAACCGTGGATGCTCAAATCCATGGATTAAAACCCCTATAATGTCATCCTAAATCTGGAGTCCTTTTTTAAAAAAATTGATTCTAATAGCCTTTCTTGTTGGTCTTCAGGCTGTGTCTTTCAATCCCACCTCTGATATCTCAAGAACAGCATTTGGCATCTCCCAAATAATTTTGTTAAACAGTTTTCTGAACTGAAAGGTTATATTTATCATTCAAAATTTCAGAAGATTCCTTGGCTGTATATAATTTTACTCGGCTTATACTGAGATTATGCTCAGCATTCTTCACATGAGAATGGACTAGATTATTAGTAATTGGCTCACTAAACAGTGAATAGGTTTATCATTCTATAACAAGCCATTGCAAGCCTCCATGGTCCGAAACGCACTGCAGAAATAATCCAGTTTGAGACAGCTTTAACTGCCCTGGCTCATTGCCAAGGAATTCTGGGAATGGTAGTTTTGTGAGATATTTGGCCTTCTCTGTCAGAGGTCTCTGGTGCCAAAATAAACTACAATCCCCTGGATTCCCTAGCACTGAGCCAGGGCAGTTAAAGCGGTCTCAAACTGGACTATTTCTGAGGTGTGTTTTGGACCCGTGGTTCATTTCACTGAAGAGGCCTAGTATGCCTCTTCATTGTTTTTGGATGCCTTGGTTATAAACTTATTTCTATTTGCAGAAGTAGTTAGAAGCGTGGTACAGGCTAAAACCCTATCTTTTTGGTTTGGGTGAGCTATGTGAAAAAATATGGAAGAGCAGTATTGTCAGTGGCACAAAAATGCTGGGCCAGATATTTCAGTGTTTATTGGAGGGACTTGCTGCCAGCTGTGTTAGGTTTGAGTTTTGATTCAAATCCCATCTCAGCTATGGGCTGTAGAAATCCAGTATCTCTTTTCTGTTACCGTATGCAAAACATGAATTACAGTAACCTTATTTCCAGTGCCTGCTGTGAAGAGGAACAATATAAAGGCTATAAAACATATGGCAGACTTCCAAGGGATTAAAGAATGCATTGTGTCCTCCCCAAGCCTTGGACGAGGAAGAGTAATTCCATATAGGTCATACTTATTGGCATGCAGTCCATAATATAGCCTCCAGATGATGAGGGAGATGATGATGCGTCGTTTAAAAAGTATCTTGATATTAGTGAGCAATAAAATAAAAAGTATTTGAGCCTCTGCAACTAGGAATTGGAATAGAAATAGAGAAGTTTGGGTTTGAGCCAGTAACCTATTGCTCTAGGGCAAAAATAAATCTATCTCTTTCTCTTATCTGAAATCTATTGAACACTCTTGTTAAAAACGCTACCTTCCTTGTCCAGACCCTGCTCATATCTCTGTATTTGCTTTTCTGCCTCTTTCTACATACAGTTCTTTGCCCTTTCGTTTAAAAAATTCTCATAATGTTGCATCTATCTCTTTTTTCATATATCAGTTCTAGCTCTGTTAGTTTGTTTCATCCCACTTTGCAAATTGCTATTTATATTTTCCAGTGAAATACATAACTTAAACTTTATTGTTGTTGCTGTTGTTGTGTTCCTTCAAGTCATTTCTGACTTATGGCAACCTGAACGTGAACCTATCTGGGGTTTTCTGGCAAGATTTGTTCAGAGGAGGTTTGCCATTGCCACCCTCCCAAGGCTGAGAGCATGTGAATTGGCCAAGGTCACCCATTGTGTGAGCTGGGAGTTGAACCCTGGTCTCCAGAGTCATAATCCAACACTCAAACCACTACATCATGCTCTTAAACGTCCTTTACGTTTATTATAGCTGCAGGTGAAGCTGTAATAACCTTCAGCTAAATAAATAATATTTGGACTCTTGGATCTAAACAGGTAACTTCCTAAAGTAATAATAGGAAACCTCCACCCCACATGCTGAAGTTGGATCATGAGGCCTCCTTGTATGGCTTGCTGAAGCCCCAACCCCTCTCTGAAACCCCAGTCCTTCTGAGAAGATGAATAAGTTCCATTTGGAGCTTCTTTGAAGCAGTTCTGAAGTGATCCACTGCCATTGTGTTAAACAGGATCAGAAAGACCTACAATTGCTGCTGGCATTCTGGTAATCATACATGTGAACCTTGGATAACTACGGCTGGCAGTGATAAATCTGTTAATTCCTGTAGATGAAGATGCAGAATGGATTCAGCAATGTGCTTTACCAGTCAGAATTTTGAGATTTCACTAACTCTTTGTGTATGGGATGAAGGGATAGTAAACGATAATGCTGAAGAAGTACCACTTGAAAGTTTGGACAGAATTTTGAATCAGCAGTTTCCTTGAGTCTTGGCTCACCTTTCCTGTCAGACATAAAGGTTGTCTAAACACCCCAGATTTCTCCTAGAACATATGTGTTGTGTGGGTTCTGCAGAACCCAATTCAAAAATCACTAACTTAGTGAAGACTTTCCTTGATGCTTAATTCTAGCAGAAACAAAACCTGTGTTGTCATCATATTTCTTTACTGGCCACCTGCTTTTTAAAGTTTAGTATTTCAACCATGAGAACCAACATGGTCTAGTGGTTTGAGCATTGGATTAAGACTCTGGAGACAGGTTCAAATCCCTGCCGGGCCATGGAAACCAAACACTATTCTGCTTTGGTCAGGCCTCACTGTGTCCAGTTCTGGGCACCATAATTTAAAAAGGATGTTGGCAAGTTGGAGCGTGTCCAGAGGAGGGGGACCAAAAAGATGAGGCTTCTGGAAACCATGCCTTATGAGGAAACACTAAGGGGGCTGGGTATGTTTAGGCTGAGGAAGAGGTGGTTAATAAGTGATATGATAGCCCTGTTTAAGTATTTGAATGGGTGTCACATTGAGGATGGAGCAAGCTTATTTTTTGCTGCTCCAGAGACTAGAACACGGAACAATGGATGCAAGCTATGGGAAAAGAAATTCCACTTCACTATTAGGAGGAGCATTCATACTAGTGATCTCCTTAATTGAATCCATCCATCTAGCAAGTGGTCTTTCTCTCTTTCTACTTTCCTCCACCTTTCCTAACATTAATGTCTTTTCTAGTGATTCATGCCTTCTCATGACATGGCCAGAGTATGACAACCTCAGTTTAGTCATTTTTGCCTCCAGGGAAATTTCAGGATTGGTCTGTTTTTGTTCTTTTTTGCTGTCCATGGTATCCTCAACACTCTTCTCCAGCACCACATCTCAAATGAATTTATTGTCTTTTTGTCCATTTTCTTAACTGTATAGCTCTCACATCCATACATGATAATGGGGAATACAGTTGCACTACGTTAATCCAAATGGATGTAAGGAGCCATGTGTCACTGTGGTAAGATCAAACATGTCCAGGAACAGGAGTAGCCTTAGCCATAGATTTAACTGTGTAAATGGTCACCACATAAACCTGGCCCTCCAGGCTTGAGTCTGTGTCTAAGAGTACACCCAAACTGCAAACCTGTGTCTCAGTGCAGGTGTAATCCTAGCTCGCACAGGCTGAATTTCTGTTCCTAGATCTGTCGTTTGACTGATCAGGCACACCTCTGTCTTGTCTGTCTGACTTAAGCTTCTATTTGTTTTCCTTCACCTAGTCCATTACAGACATTGTGCATTGGTTCAGTTTGGAAGCAGCTTCCTGAGAATTAGGTGAAAAGGAGTAATAGAGTTGGGTGTTATCAGTATTCCAGGGACGTCTGACCCCTAGCAGGAAAACTAGCTTTTCCCCTTGTGCCACTCCCAAAGGGACAACCTCAATTTGGTGTTGCCCTTAAGGAATCACAGTAATATTCTCCAGCCCAGGTAGCTGACATCAACCATCCAAGGAAACCTACTGGAATCTTCTGTCTTGGTCCTGAGTTCTGCAAAGAGGCACTCAGAATTAATTAATGGAAGGCTTTTCTAGACAGTATCAGCATAAATAAGACTTACTTTCAGCTTGTTTGATATTCAATTGCTATTCTGTACAAATTGAATTATGATTCCCACTGGCCCTAAGTAGCATGACTGGGTGGTCAGCAGTTGTGTAAGTTTTAGTCCACAATATGATGAGCACTTGGGTTGCATGTGTAAGTTTAAATGGCTTGAACATGACCATCTAAAGCTGATCACTTTAAATTCTATGTATTATTGAAAGACACATTAAAATTGTAATGTGTGGGGCTTGACGTACATTTTACTTAGCTGTGTTTGATCTTAAAGAAAAAAATACATATATTAAAGTGATACTTGTGGCAGTCCCTGGTTCATTAGTTAAGGAATCTTTTCATATTAATCATGAAGTAGTTATTTGACTATGTAAACATTGAATACATTAATATTTCATCCTGTTGTCAGAAAAACAGTACAGTATTTCATCAAGAGGGTGTTCCAAGAAACTACAAAATAGATGTCAATTAATTGTGTTGTGATTTTTGTCTGCTTGTTCAGTGACTTTGGTGAGATTTTGTGGTATCTAAGGCGTTTATCACTTTCTAGAACTGTAATCAGTACTATGATTCAAGTTTAATTTTGCTTTGAGTGGGTTTGACTATGAATTTCTGGGAACAGAATTGACGTAGATATGTAGTTCATTGTAGATCAGGTAAGGTAGTTGACTTTTTAGTTTGGATAAAATGAAGGAAAAGATGGAGTAATGATTATCACGGAGAGGCATTCTATGGTGCTCGTGTCGCGTCCGTGGAGTCGCGTCCAGCAGAGTTGTTCAGGGTAGTCAGGGAGCTAACTCAGCTCCCTCCTGCCCCGAACCAGATCTTGAACCTTCTAAGGCCTGCTGTGACCAATTTAACAACTTCTTCGCGGATAAAACCTCTCGGATAAGCGAGGGTCTTAACGCCGGCATTAGGGCAGAATCCAGAGTAGAGGCGTCCAGAGCCTCCGTGGACTCCATTAAACTGGATCAGTTTGAGTCGGTTAGTACCGATGATGTGGACAAGATCCTTAGAAGCGTTCGGAAGACAACCTGCTCTCTCGATCCCTGTCCCTCATGGCTAGCGGCTCAGGGGGGACCGGTTGTAACTTCATTGTTACACCGGATTATAAATACATCTTTGAGGGACGGGCAATTTCCATCCAGCTTAAAATTGGCCATAGTAAAACCGCTGTTAAAAAAGCCCTCCCTCGACCCCCTGATGCATAATAATTATTGGCCAGTTTCGCTATTGCCATTTTTGGGGAAGGTGATCGAGAGGGCGGTTGCAATCCAGCTTCAATCGATCTTGGATGAAACGGATTATCTGGATCCATTTCAAACTGGCTTTCGGGCAGGCTACGGGGTTGAGACGGCCATGGTCGCCTTGGTCGATGATCTCCGTCTGGGCATTGACAGGGGAAGCGTGTCCCTGTTGGTGCTCTTGGACATCTCAGTGGCTTTCGATACCATAGACCATGGTATCCTTCTGGAGCGCCTGGCAGAGGTGGGAATCGGGGGCACTGCGCTCCAGTGGTTCCGGTCCTACCTCTCTGGGAGGTTCCAGATGGTGCAGCTGGGAGACGTGTGCTCCGATAAGAGGGCCCATATATCTGGGGTCCCTCAAGGAGCCATTCTGTCTCCCATGCTTTTTAACATTTACATGAAACCGCTGGGAGAGATCATCCGGAGACATGGGGCGCGGGGTTATCAATACGCTGATGACACCCAAATAGTCTTCTCTATGTCTCTGACTGATGCAGTGACTGGGGATGGCATCTCTCCTCTCGTGGCCTGTCTGGAGTCGGTAATGGGCTGGATGAGGGAAAACCAACTCAGTCTGAATCCAGAGAAAACGGAGGTGCTCGTGATAGGTTCCCCTGGCCCAGGGATGGCGGTGGTTCCACCTGTCCTGAACGGGATCACGCTTCCTGTGAAGGACTTGGTACGCAGTCTGGGGGTGCTCCTTGATTCGTCGCTCCACCTTACATCTCAGGTGGACGCGGCGGTCAGGAGCACCTGTTATCAGCTTCGGCTGATTCGCCAGCTACGTCCCTACCTGGACCGGAGGAACCTTGAAACGGTAGTACATGCTCTGGTAACCTCTCGATTGGATTTCTGCAATGCGCTCTACATGGGGCAACCCTTGTACCATACCCGGAAGCTACAACTAGTGCAGAATATGGCAGCCAGACTGGTCACTGGCATACCCAGGGCCAGTCACATAACACCAGTGCTTCAGTCCCTGGTTCATTAGTTAAGGATCTTTTCATATAATCATGAAGTAGTTATTTGACTATGTAACATTGATACATTAATTTCATCGTTGTCAAAAAACAGTCAGTATTTCATCAAGAGGTGTTCCAAGAACTAATAGATGTCAATTAATTGTGTTGTGTGTTTGTCTGCTGTTCAGACTTCTTGGTGAGATTGTGGTGTATCTAAGGCGTTATCACTTTCTAGAACTGTAATATACTATGATTCAAGTTTAATTTGCTTTGAGTGGGTTTGACTATGAATTCTGGAACAAATTGACGTAGATATGTAGTTCTGTAGATCAGGTAAGTAGTTGACTTTTTAGTTTGATAAAATGAAGGAAAAGAGGGAGTAAGATTATCACGGAGAGGCTCTATGGTGCTCGTTGCGTCCGTGGAGTCGCGTCCAGCAGAGTGTTCAGGGTTCAGGGAGCTAACTCAGCTCCCCCTTGCCCAAGAACCAATCCTTGCTAAGGCCTGCTGTGACCAATTTAACAACTTCTTCCGGATAAACCTCTCGGATAAGCGAGGGTCTTAACGCGGCATAGGGCAGAATCCAGAGTAAGGCGTCCAGAGCCTCGTGGACTCCATAACGGATCAGTTTGAGTCGGTTAGTACAGATGTGGACAAGATCCTTAGAAGCGTTCGAAGACAACCGCTCTCTCGATCCCTGTCCCTCATGGCTAGCGCTCAGGGGGGACCGGTTGTAACTTCATGTTACACCGGATTATAAATACACATCTTGAGGGACGGGCAATTCCATCCAGCTAAAATTGGCCATAAAACAGCTGTTAAAAAGCCCTCCTCGACCCCTGATGCATAATAATTATCGGCCAGTTCGCTTTGCCTTTTTGGGGAAGGTGATCGAGAGGGCGGTTGCAATCCAGCTTCAATCGATCTTGGATGAAACGGATCTGGACCCATTCAAACTGGCTTTCGGGCAGGCACGGGGTTGAGACGGCATGGTCGCCTTGGTCGAGATCTCCGCTGGGCATTGACGGGGAAGCGTGTCCCTGTGGTGCTCTTGAACATCTCAGCGGCTTTCATACAATAGACCATGGTATCCTTCGGAGCGCCTGGCAGAGGTGGGAATCGGGGGCACTGCCTCCAGGGGTTCGTCCTACCTCTCTGGAGGTCTAGATGGTGCGCTGGGAGACGTGTGCTCCGATAAGAGGGCCCATATATCTGGGGTCCCTCAAGGACCATTCTTCTCCATGCTTTTTAACATTTACATGAAACCGCTGGAGAGATCATCCGAGACATGGGGCGCGGGTTACAATACGCTGATGACAACCCAAATAGTCTTTCCTATGTCCTGACTGATGCAGTGACTGGGGAGGCATCCTCCTCTCGTGGCCTGTCGGAGTCGGTATGGGCTGGATGAGGGAAAACCAACCAGTCTGATCCAGAGAAAACGGAGGTGCCGTGATAGTTCCCCTGGCCAGGGATGGCGGTGGTCCCCTGTCCTGACGGGATCAGCTCCTGTGAAGGCTCGGTACGCAGTCTGGGGGTGCTCCTTGACTCGTCGCTCCACCTTACATCTCAGGTGGGGCGGTCAGAGCACCTGTTATCAGCTTCGGCGATCGCCAGCTGCGTCCCTACCTGGAATCCTTTGTTGAAAGTCAAGCAAAAATAACACCTTGGTGGCTTCATCCTTTTTTGATACAATTATTACGAGTGGTTTGTTCTTCTGATTATCTTGAGACTAACTGGGATCTGTTTCAACAGGTTGAAAAGAAAATATAGCTTTTAAATGTCTTTATGAATGTAGGAGAACCAACTTTACATTAGCTGGAGTCAGTAGGGTTACTAAGACCCACATTGACTAGATGCTCTAAGAGTCTGGTCTAACTGTTCTCTTTCTTTCTTTCTCCCCCCTAGTCTAAACCTTATGCATTTGATCGTGTGTTCCAGTCACATACTCACAGGAGCAAGTATATAATGACTGTGCAAAAAGATTGTCAAAGGTGAGTACTTAATATACATGTGCATACACACATGCACATCAGAAATGAGTGACAAATTGAGTTTTGGACATAATTTCTTATCCATTTTATCCTTACTTGTGATTTTGAGGTAATTCCAGCAAGGACAGAAGACAGTACATTCAGGTGTTGAGAGGAATGGCTTTGGTTCTTAAATCTCACTGTTCAGCCTCAATTTTTTCAGTCTATGAATTTTGAAGAATATCGAGAATCATGTAACCTCTTATGGGAAGGGGATTTCATCTTTTCTGTGGGTAGGCAGAAGCTGAATAGGGATCTGCGGAAGATCAGTTGGTGATTTGCAGTAGTTTTGAGATTCCAGTGTTCAATAGTCGCAACAGGAAAGCTTGGGGTAACCAATAGTGGGTTGTATTGTGGAAAAGTAGTGTGAAATTATTTTATTTTAGTATGATAATTAAAGCAAATCTTGGTGCTGAGCAACAGCCCCAAGTATCAAAGTAATGCATGTCTTTTTGCTTCTGGCTTTATTTGTGGATTTCAGGGATTTAGTAAGACACCTAGTAATTGTAAAGTCTGAGTTTGCTTCCCCATGATAATCCTGTGTTGGCTGAATGCATGCCTATACTGCACCCAAGTGCAAGTTGAAGGACTACCCAGCCATGCTTAATTAACCTTCTTCTGGAACTCTGATATGGGATACTAGCACAATTGGAGAAGACATTGTTTCTCTATGGACTGAAACAGACGGTCCATTTAGTCCTGCTTGGCGCTGGCTTGGCAAATGTGTTTACATGCCGCCAGGCCAAACAAAGCTGGGCTGGCGATTACATGCCGGCGGCTTCTCTCCTGCTTGGGGGCATGGTGTTTAGATGCCATTTTTTTCAGAGCCGGCTTTTTGGGAGGAAAAGCTGACTCTTTGGTAGAAGGGGCAGCTTTTTTCCACCCCAAAAAGAGCAGATCTTATCTGCTCCTTTTTGGGGCATAATCTGATAGGATTGGGGCTAGGAATCTGTTGTTTGCCCTGGCCCCAATCCAGCCGAAACTGTAATGAGTAACTGTATAGTAAATCTGTATGAGTAATATCTGGTGATTTCTTCCTTCCTTCCACATGTCCAAGTCTAATCCAATTGCAGTCATCACTAGATCAGTGTCATTGAATAAAAGATTTAATAAGTGTTTATTTACCATTCAGCAAGAACTCCGTGCATTTACCTACTTGGATTAGCAATGGGTTAGGACCCTGGGGAGTGAAGAGTTCCTGTACTGCAAATAGTATACTGAGGTCCTTGCAGAAAGACTTGTCAGAAAGTCTGGAAACACATTGTTTAAGAGGGATACTTCACATGAGCTTTTAGAAAATATTGTCATAGTGTGTATTTCCTTTTATCCTAGATGTACTTGAGGGATACAATGGTACAAATTTGCTTATGGGCAAACGTCATCTGGGAAGACCACACTATGGAGTAAGAGATTGTCCTCAGTTCTTTATACATATGAAACTCTGTGTGTAGGGCTCAAAGTGGTTCTTGTTGCTGTGTGCTTTCAAGTAATTTCTGGGGCTTTCAAGTAATTTCTGACTAAGGCAAATTTATCACATGTTTGTTTGGGAAAGCTTTGTTCAGGGGGATTTACCTTGCTCTGAGGTTGAGAGACTGACCTTGCCTAACTTTACCCAGTGGGTTTTCATTGGCAGTCAAACTTGGTGTCCAGAGGCATAGTCCAATGCTCAAACCGTAGAGATACCATTTGAGAGTTAGGGGAGGGGGGAAGATGTGGAAGGAAAATGTTAATCCCAGATTAAAAATTTTTGTCCATATTACTATAGTAGTGGATTGTACGCAATTAATCACTAAAAATCAAACGAAAAAGTAAGTTAGCATTTGGGGGACCTTCAGATATATATGATGCACATATTGTGTTATAATCAGTTAAATCTTATACATAAATGTTACATTATAACAATACAGTATAGCTATAGTGCTTGTGGGAAACTTACCGCTTACAGATGCTCAAAATGCATATAGATGAAATAAACCTTTTTTTTTGTGACTTCAAATTAAAATTGGAATACTTTTATTTAGTAATTGAAATTTACACAACTTTACAAATTAATTTACATAATGTTACTGTTGATCACAACCATCTTAGATGTCATTTCATTGGGTAGACACCTCAGTGTTCCAATAGAAAAAGTAATTTATGTTCACTTTATATGTTGCCTAGCTTACTTCTAGGCGTTATGGGCTGATACAGTGTCCCCTTGGTAACGGGGGGATCCGTTCCGGACCACCCCGCGTATGCCAAAATCCGCGTATGCTCAAGTCCATTGTCCCCAATGGCGCTCCGCATTGAGGACAAAAGTCCCTCTCCTCCTCCCACCTATTGTCTACCCTCCCTCCCTCCCTTCCCCTCCTATTTACCTGCTCCGTCGTATTATATATTATTTTAACCTTTATTATGAGAGTGCTGTAAATTTACACAGCTGTACATACAATCTTTTTAATTAGTAGCGCTGCCACCTCCGGGATGGAAAGGCCGGATGCTGCTCATGGAGGCCAAGAGCCTCCAGGCTGCACCCGGCTCTTTCGCGTGGCAAGGAGGAGGAAGCTTGGCCTCGTCCTCCTCGCCACCGCCGCCGCCACTCTTAAAGGCCAGGAGCAGCCTGGAGGCCAAGAGGCCTCCAGGCTGCCCCAGGCCCTCCTTCGGCAGCGGTCGGGAGGACGAGGCTGTAGGGTCCTAACTTGAGCAGTATAGGTGTGGGAAGGGGTGCCAAGTAGAAGGTGAGGGAGAGAGAGGTGGCCAATAGTTTTATTTCTTAAAGAGTACCTTTATTCTTTAATTGTTCATGGATAACGTTTCTTATGTAGAACTTTTTCTGAATGTTCTGGCTTTTTACCTTGCAGCGTGCTGGAGGCAAAATAATTTAGTGATACATTTGGTCTTCTTGTGTGCATCATATATATCTGAAGGTCACCCAAATGCTAACCTTACATTTTTCCTTGATTTTAAGTATTGCCAGTAAGATACTCTCTGATCTTGGAAGCTAACTCAGTCAGCCCTGTTTAGTATTTAGGTGGGAGACGCCAATGAATTCCAGATGCTGTAAGCTGTATTCAGAGGAAGGGACTGGCAAACCCACCTCGAGTATCCTGCCTAAGAAAACCCTATGAAACTCATGGGGTCACTAAAGTCAATAGGCAACTTGGAGGCACATACACATGCACAATGTGTATGAGCCACTCAGTACTGAGCATTTAAGAGTTTTACTATTTGCACTATGTTGTAAATGTAATTTAATTGGCAAACCTAAATTCCGGACTAATAAATAAATCATTGGCTTGCACATCCAATTATTTTCCCTGAGAGAATTAACCTGTGGTAATCTTCCCAATGTTGAAATGACTGACAATTTATTAGATTTGGACTTCATCCTACTGTTAGGTTGGGCTATGAATTAATTGTAAAAATAATTTTAAAAATGTTCTTAGTATATTTTAAATGCTTGGAATACTCAGTCTTTGCAAGAATTAACCCAATTTTTTCTATATTAAGGGGAAACTACATGATCCAGATGGAATGGGATCATTCCAAGGATAGTGCAAGATATTTTCAATTAATTATTTCTATGGATGAAAATTTGGAGTTTCATATTAAGGTAATTTTTTTCAATCCACACTGAAAGTAGTTGTAACTGAGAATGTGTCCCAATTTAATTTAATTTAAAAGTTCCACAACTTTTGCACAACGTTGCCTCACCGGATGCTGCTGAACTGTGACTTTCTCAGTTCCGTTGAGTATAGCTAATAGAAAGGGACAATGGAAATTGAAGTTCAGCAACCTGTGAAGGGCCCAAGTGCCCAGCCCTACTATAATATTGTATACTGTCAGTCCTCCTATCTATGGATTCAACCATCCACAACTTGAAAATATTTAAAAAATATATAAATCCAAAAGCAAATCTTGATTTTACCATTTTATTAAGGGACACCACTTTACTTCACCATTTTATAGTTGAGCATCTATGGATTTTGTTATCTCTGGGGTCTTGAAACCAAACCCCACAGTACCAAGAGTTCAATGTACTGTGTTTCAGCTGTAATGATTGTCAGTTGGTTGCCAATAATAAAATTAGATTTTCAGATGGGTCATAAGTTCCACTGCAGTAATAGGTCCACAGTAATACCATTTGCTGCTGAATTGTCTATATGGACAAGGAATACATATTATGTTGTCCTAAGATTTTTGTTTTCTTTCAGGTATCATATTTTGATTTATTGGATAAAATAAGGGACCTTTTAGATGGTAAGTAAATGTATTTTTTTTCTTTTAAGGGAGAATTATTGCTACTTATGTGGCAATATGGTGTAATGGAACCAAAGTATTCAGAATCAAATGGAAGACTGAGAGCAGGAGCATGATAGTGAGACCACTTTGAGGGTAGTATCTTAGTATGTAGGAGGTGTGAGATGCATTTCTAAGTACTCAAAGAGCTTCATATACACAGCAGAAATGTATATTAATCTGATAAAGCAGGCCAAATATCAGATTATTGGATAAAGAATGATCTAATGTAGCCTGCTGGGGGAATATCAGTAACACATGCCAAGGTTTATTAGCTTTTGTTCAGTGCAGCTGACTTGAATTGGAAATATATTTAATAAAATAACCTGAATTCTGTACTCTATATGTCAGAGTCTGACAAATTGAAATGACATTGACAAGTACACACTTGAGCAAAAATGTCTCCACTTATATATATCATCGGATCTGTATTTGCTGTGACTACCTGTGAAGAGAAGTTGATGCTCTAATGGAAAGTTCACTGAAAGTCGCTCAGATATGCTATAGCAGTGAGTGGTTATTCATCAGTGTTAGGAAAGGAAAACTAATATACATGGCTGATACTGCTACAGCTCCATTTTGAAGAGTATATGTCCTCTCACAGTTCCACACAGTAAGGATACGGAGAAATGTACAGAATCTACATGTGATGGAACATTTTCCGTAAGAAATCACATAATACCTAACTGTGAGATGAAGAGAAGAAGCTAGTCATTAATATGTTAATAACTAGTAACATTAAATATTACATGTAACTCATAATTGTGTTTTAGAGATATTGCTGCAAATATGGTGATGACTACTAGGGGTGTATCTCTAAAGCAGGTCAGACAAATTTATGAGGCATAAGTTTATTAACAGCTGTTAGTGAGTTAACCAAGCCTCCATATTAGGACAAAGTAGTTAAGAGAAAATTATTCTGAGGAACAACAACAACAACAATAATAGGATTATTTATATGCTGCCCAGTCACGGGAACCTGGGCGGCTTACAACAGAGGGGATAATAGACAGTTCCCTGCCCTCAGGCTTACAATCTAAAAAGACATGACACAAAGGAGAAGGAAATAGTGGAGGGGAGGGATCAGGTCCAGCATTTCTCTCCCTCTGAGGCCTGGACAAGGCAGATGAACTGGAGGAGGGCTCTTCTTCTTCAGGCAGCCTGTGTCAGTGATAATTCCTGGTGTCAGTTATGGTCTTCTGCTGTTCTGTCAGGGTCCTTGCTGTTTTGTAAAACAATATATTCTGGCGCTCACCCGCTTCGAGGTCCATCCTGACGGAGTCATTCCCAGCATTTCTCTGTCTCGCAAACCTTCTCAGATGCCTGACTTTTCTGACGGGATGAATGGAAAAGCAGGAATTGCCCATGGTGGAGATACGGCACCTCTTTGATCCCATTTTTGCCATTTAACTGCTTCAATCTCAGAGGCCTGTTGGAGCAGCCTGCCTCTCTCCCCCTCAAGATGTGGATGAAGGGAGGGCTTTTCTTTTTCCAGGCAGGCTTGTTGGAGCTAGCCTGCCTCTCTCTCTCCTCTCTCTCTCTCATTACCTCCTGAAGAGAAAATTTAGTTGTTTTAATACTTTTTTTCTCTTTCAGTCTCGAAGACCAATCTTTCTGTTCATGAGGACAAAAACAGAGTATTATGTGAAGGTGATATAAAAATAAGCGGTGTAAAAACACTTTTGAAATCTCTTATCCCTGTTACTCACATGATGTTTTATATTTCAAAGGGCTGTACTGAACGTTTTGTATGTAGTCCAGATGAAGTTATGGATACTATAGATGAAGGAAAATCTAACAGGCATGTAGCAGTTACAAGTAAGTGGTAAATTTTGCAATATAAATTTTAACATAGGACATCTGTATTAGTCTTCTGAAAAAGTACTAAATCTTGTTCTGCATGCACAGCTTTCTGAAGGTAAAAGCACACAAGAGATCAAATAAATGTGCATTGTTGCCTTTTTTCTCTGAAAATGGTGGTTTTAAAAAAAACAGCCATATTTCTCAATTTGTGGTAGAGGAATAAAATAAATAATAATAAT